>NC_134487.1:167924093-167964093 GCF_040206685.1 Ascaphus truei | reverse complement strand
TTTGTGTTGTCGGTATTGGGGTCTGGAGCATGTGCATTTGAACAACAGAGGATTTCTGCCTTAGTGTACATTGTAAAAGAATATCATAAGTATAAGTTGCCATAAGTATAACTTCGGTCTTACTCTCTATTATGAGTATTGTGGATTACACTGTTAGAGCTGCATTTCTCAAGCGTCTCCTCAAAGAACCTCTGCCATGTTCTGGTAATAACCAAGCATCTACACATTCACATATAAGATACATATAGAGGATCGAGAAACAGTATGTTAAAACGAGTGGTAACCTGCTTTCATCTCTGTTTCGATTAGAGAGCAAATGTGTCTTCGAGGCTAACCAACTGTGTGGCTCTACTTACTTGGTTTGGTTGAACACCATTTTAGCCACAAAGCCACAGGCAGGTCTGATGTTTACGATCTCTCTGGTTCATCTTCATACATCTCGTATTCTCATTCAAATAAAATTGTATTCATGGGCTGTACTGAAAATGTTTTTTATTCTTGTCTGAGACAAAAATGTAATGCCGTTTTCAAGGGAATGTGTGTTCAAATGCTAGAGATGTCTAGATATGAGACTATTTGTCTCCCATAACGTAATGTGTGTTCAGATAGAATGTACTTTGATGTTTCTATTACTCATATCAGGACTCTACAGTAAACTCTGTTTAACTTTGAATAACTTTTTTATTTCAAACAGCACTTTTCTCCCAATGAGAGACAAAGTGCCTTACGATTACAGTATAGTGCGTGGTACAGAGCACATAGGATTTTTACAGAAACAGAGGCCCGCGCTCTTGGGGTTCCGCTCTGCAAACGCATGTCGCGCATGCACACTAGCAGTCAGCAAGTTTAGCTACGCCACTGGCTTACAGTCTATGTTTTTGGTGCCTGGGGCACAGGGAGTTAAAGTGACTTGCCTGAGATCATAAAGAGCTGACACAGGGAATTGAATCGGGTTCTCGTGATTCAAACTTGGTGTCATTGTTTTACTTTACTCACCGAGCCACTCTCTTACACATTGATCTTTGGAAATATTACTATCATAGCAGTGCATAAAGCTTACTTTAAGGTTTAGATATGGTTTTGTGATTCTAAAATAAAAATAATGCAATTTATCGTGAAATTGAGTGATATTACACACCTTGTACAGAAAAAAACAATTTTTCTCTAGCGAATTAAGTGCGAAAATAAAATTTTGGCATGTCCAATCTAAGTCTGCGTCCATAGATGGACCAGCCGTGCTGAGGCGTGCGGACGCTCAGCGCTGAGCCCCTGCATCCTCAATGAAGATGCCTTGAGAGGGGGCTCACGCGAGCGTCCGCAGGCGTGCTGACGAGTTGGAGGTTTCAGCCGAGCGCCAAGCTGTTTTTCTGCGCGCTGTCGGCTGAAAACCTCCAATCAGCCTTCAGCAGCGTCAACGTCACGGCGCCGTGACATTGACGTCAGTGCGTCGCGGGCGATTGGTCCAGCGACGTCACTGCCCCGCCTCCAACCACCTCCCCCCCGGCTACCTTCGCGCACGCTGGCTCGCCTGCAAGTCCGTGCTATCGCGCTGACTGAAGCAGGCGAGCCTCAGCGTTAGCGCGCCTCCGCTCTCCCCACCCCTCTATGGCCCGGGCCTAAGTGTCCGTCGCTCTGCTTTTTCTTGCCTGGAAGTACAAGAATTGCACTTTTGAGACTTTTTTAATGCAGGTGAAAGATGGCAGAAGGAGACATCACAATAGTGTTGCAGATGATCATTTCAAAGCATGTTAGGGGCTTGTGGAGTAGAAAACTATTAGAGGAGTTGACAATGAATGATGTGATCCGGTTAAAAGATGAAAGGCAAACATTTGTAGGAACGACAGCTTTTTTGTAAAAGTTAGACCTGTTAATGTATGAGTAACCTACTAACTTGAAAATGGTCCAAAATGTTTGCCCTAATTAAGACAATATGCTATTCTTATGGCTCCCACTTTCAGTTCTTGGTAACGTACAACAAAGTGGATGAGTAGGTGGCACTTTTAAGCTGTACTTGAGATGGGTAAATCTCTTTTACTACGTTTTATGTACACATACATTTTCTATTGTAATTTAACATTCAGTTTTCTTTTCTGGTCTCTGCTGGCTAAAACGTTGCAACATCTAAAAAATGCCTTGTATGAAAAGGGAGAAAGTGTGTGTGAGCATGATAAAGAAACCCGAATCATTTGATCTTGCTGCTTTTTTCCCTGGTTCTATTTTAGCATTCCCTTTCCTGCAATCTCTTGTATTGAATCTGTCAGTATAGAGCAGTAGGAAGATATATCCTCTGTGTGTTCATTTATTGCAATCCTGCAAACGGAAAAGCAGTCAAAAGAACAAATTAGCAATGTGAAGTTGCCAAGAGCGGGTAGCAAAAGCTTTTGAGCTCTGTGTACAGTACTTCAATATAATCTCATTATTTAAAACTTAAAACATTCCCCCCCCCCCGTTTTTCCCCATCTTTTTATATGTAAAGCATGTGAAAAATTATATTTCTACATTCTTTCCTAAGATGTCAATCCTTTGGTGCTGCTGTTATAAATCTGTAACAATCCCGATTATGTGTGTATCATTATGGCCGCCTTTGTTTCAATCAATCCTTCAGTCAGTTTAACTCAGTAGCTACAATGTATAATGGTATTACTAAGGTAACATTATCTATTGTTACAGTTTGCAGTTCAAACTGCTGGGAACATTGGCAACAAATTATCACAAACAGGAAAAGGTTGCAAAAACCTTGCATTGCTGGGTTGCTTGTCTAAAACCTGTTAGAAATTAAAAAGGATGCTTTAAAACTCATTACAAATTGCATTGAGTTGAAAAACAAAACAAAAAAAACAGTCACTTATCTAATACTTGAATATTGATTTTTTTTTTTACATCTTAAGATTTCACATGTTTTGCTGTTTTAAGTGACAAAATATTTGTGTTTTTTTTTTAATGTATTCCATCCTTTCAAAGTAAGTTGTGTTGGTCTGATAGGAATGACAACTTCACAGTTTGTTAAAATGTAAATGTAGTTGATGCAAAGGTTTCCAGCAATAAAATGAAATGAAGGAAACGTTTGGTTTACAATGATTCAACTTTGTTAGCTTATACAGACTATTAACAAGCTACAAAGCTCCATAAATGGCTGTACTGTATATGTTGTAAATGTGTAGTTATTGAATCAAACTCACTGCATTAATTAAAAGTATTCAATGTTGTGGGGTAGAACATCTAAATCTGGCTCATTTGGCGGTTTGGGCATGATCTTGATGCAAAGTAAGTCTGAACATGTGTTCTTTATTAGCATGTTTCACTCACTTGAATGGAATCACTCTTTTTTTTTTTTTTTTTTTAAATCTGCAGTCTTATAAAACTCACTGGAGTTTGATATACTTAATGGAGCAGTTCCATGTAGCCCGAGAAAGGACAAAGTACATATAGTAACATTGAAGTGCTCTTCCAAATATACAATTTCCTGTTCATCATTAGCCATGCTGAAATAAGGATTTTTTACTCGAGCTTCATCCCACTGACTTCTATGGGAAAATGGCGGCCATCTTAATTTCAGTCATGTCTATGATTTTCGAGGCAGATATTGTGCAACATCATAAAAAGAAAATAACACGTTAAAAAGCACAAGGAATCAAAAAAAGATAAGTACCCAGAACTGAACTTTTAAGTCTGGTCTATTCAAATAAAACTGCTGGTTTCAGTCCAGAACATATCAATTTGGGGCATTTGGGTTCTTGAAACCTGACAGCTCTGTGGTATTACAGTATATACATTTGTCGGACATCCCTCTCCAGAAGCATGTTTAACCCTTTGTGTGCTGGATGGCTGTATTCAACCTGAAAGCACTTTCTTTAAACATTTTGCTAACCCATTTGGGGCCAGAGAAGCTGGCAATCCAACACATCCTTCTGCAGCACTGAAAGTCTGTTAATGGGTAGAGGCTGACTATGCTTGTTTACAATGAAGTTGCTCATTAATTTTAATAGCCACTAAAGACTTTATAAATGTGTTAGATTAAATTACATTGTATACGTGCACAGCTGGGGTTTCTTCACAAAACATCTGCAGTGGGAAATTATTTGTTTGCTTAGAGATGAATAATTTTTACACTATACAATTCAAAACAACTAGCATGCTCCATTGCTCTTTCCATATGAGAACTGTAGTTATAGAGCACTGCTCAATGAGTGTTCATTTGCATGTCACTACCCAGAATCCCTGGCTGCAGTAGGAGTGCTGTGTGATTATTTGGCAGGGGGTTTGTCTGAGACATGAATGTTGTCATAACTTTTTTTTTAAAATATCATTACTGTAACTAGGGCTTGGATCTCAGAAATCCAGTACCACATAGAAACATATACTGTATGGTTGTAACCCTCCTTCCTCGGCTCTTAAGGCGTTTACATCCGTTGACTCTGTACATGGCTCTGTTCAGTCTCTCCCACCTTGTCAGGGTGCTTGATCCACGCAGGCTGGGCGTGGATATGCAGATAGAATAATGATGTGCGCCAGGAAATTTTATAGTACAAACAGGAGCTTTGTTAACAGCCGTCCACATTGCTCCTCACACTGACATTATACACAATAGACATACTTCTTGTATATTCTCAGTGTTTGCATCATTTATATCTTCCATAAGTAACACCCACTCTTAATGCGCTGGGGAGGTATTTAATCTTGTTCCTGTTATTGTCATCTTAAATGGCCATCTTCTGTGGAGTGTCCGTAACTCCGTTTCAATTGAGCTCCATCTTGGATTACCCTTACTATCTTGAAATGTGGGATAATTTCCCAGGGCAGAGAACTGCATGCCACTCTTGGGCACTATATTTCTGAGGTAACTGTAGGCCTCTTAGCAGGACCGATCCGAATAGGTCCCAGGGCTACTAATCGGATAACCCCAATAGGACATAGGCGTCCTCTTTGTGAGCCTGCAACACTCTCAGGCACCATGCTATGGACACTAACTGGATGGGACTTTTCCCGAACTATAAAATAACAAACAGGGAAAGGACAGTATCACTTAACATTAACTATACAAGTAAACATATTTACACTGTGAGTCTTCTCCAACTACCACTCCTGGAGACCTGAGTTATAGAACATTCGGGGCAGTCTTGTATACCCTGCTGGTGACATCACTGACCGCCAGACAAAGTGGGCGTCGCTTATTTTCTGCCAAGTCACTTTTTACCATGTGATGGGAGAGGGGCGTTACCCTGTATAAGCCGACATAGTTAACCCATTAGGGCCCATTAATCTCCTTAACTCAATAGTAGTCACAAAAGGGGGCTACATGGGATTTACAAGAATGGGCAAATGCTCACCTTTGCGACACCTTTTGAACCATTTTGTCTCATTTGGCTTGTAACATGCGGCCTGTTTAATTCCCTTTCATGTTTAGCCCAGAAAGCTTAACGGTAAACATCAAAAGAACGAGTAGTAATGGATTTAACGTATGCTGCAATCGTTAGGGATATTCAACAGTTTGAGAAGAGAATTGCAGTGACAGAGTTAAAAAAACAGTTCTTTAAAAATCTAAATTGTCCATCTAAATGGCTGTCCATTCACTACCACACAGACCTGTAAGCTGCTGTCCCCTCTAAAAACAGGTTGGCGTTCTGACTGCTGCCATTTTGCTGTCCACCTCAAGGTTTTATCAGGCTAAAAAAAAAAATTTCCAATGGAGTACACAATAGAACAGCCAAAGCACATACTGGAAGGCGGGGTGCGCAAACTCGGGGGCACGAGATTTTTTTGGAGGGCGCGGCAGTTAGAGGCCCTGCGCTCTTGAGCGCGAGGCCTCTGTAACTCACATATATAAATTTAGCCTGCTTCGGACGACGACGGGGGTGATGTGACGTCACATGACCATTTAACAACGGATTAAAGGTAAGGGAGGGCGCAGCGCAGGAAGTTTGCGCACTCCAGCTGTAAACTAATCCTATTAAAGCACCTTTTTTTATTTGGACTAACAAGTGATATTTGGACCAGCTTTCAAAAATACTACTCTGTCAGAGCAATGGATGATTTTACAAAGTGTCCCTATGTTTAACACAGATGCAAAAAGCCAAGATAACAATCTAAGAAAAGAGGAAATGGCAGAGGAAGAGAGTCATGGTAAATAAACAGAAATAGCAATACATGGATGAAAGCGACAGCGATAAATGTAGAGAACCAAGCATCCAGCAGCAGTGGAAGGATAATTGAAGGTGTGGTGGGGGGCTAACGTGTAAGAGTATCAGAGAGGCAGGAGAAAAAAACAACATAATTTTCTGTTGTGTTAGAAAGCCCCAATCAATTTTAAGTCCTATTTTGTGTGTGTGTGAGAGAATAATCATTTTGTGGTCAAAGTTTTTCATTCTTGGGTGCTTTTGAACATCACTTTGAGGATCTGCATTTTTATGTCATTTATGGAATGATCTGATTGTGAAACACGATGTCCCACTGAGAGTGCTGTATCTGTCTTCTAGGTATGTTGTTGAGTGCCTGCGAGTGTTCATTCTGGTTTATCGGTTTTGGCTGGCTCACCAATGTAGCATCCTTCGTAACAAATGCATTGAAACATATATACCACATGCCTGGGTGTCCATGAGTTTGGTCCTTTAATATTGAATTTCCGTTTCTGCGATTGGTTGGGGAATACAGTATTGGCATTTGTGTCTGCAGTGAGCAATGTTGCATGTCTTGTACCATTCTCCGTGTCCTGGAGTTCATAAGGAATTTTTATGTTGACTATTGTAGTATTCCTGTCTGAGGTTTGGCAGTTGGTGGAATACAAGGACTGGAGGTTTGTCGAAGATTTATTTTACATTGGTTGCAGATCCTTCATTATTTTTCACCTTTCCTATTGAGCAGGGTAATATATAGCCACTAGAAGTATACGTGTGGTGGTTGTTTTTTCCCTTTTGTGTTGTAGCAGGTGTTCTCGTTTTTTCAGAGGAGATATAATTGTTTTGTTAATGGTCCTTGGCTTGTATCCCTTCTATCTGAATAATTTGGTCAGGGTTATGAGGTGTCCATTCTATTACTCAGTATCAGAGCATATATATATGGTGGTATATGAAAGCATGGCGCTGTGTGGTGGCTTGCTTTGTATGGGTAAAAATGAAGCTGGAGTTGAGTTAACTACATTTGCTTGTGGGTTTCTTATATATACGGATGTGTTGTATGCTGTAATTCACTTTAGTATCCAGAAAGTTCTCTGTTTGCAGATTAATCTATTTTGAGTTTAATTAATGAATGGAATGAGTTGAAGGACTTGTGATTGTTTCAGATTTTCCCAATATACCGATGATATTTGTAAGTAGAGATGGGCAAAACTGTCGCCATTTGTTCCGCGGATCTTCAGCACTGGCTTTACCAGAATCCGGAGGCGGATTCTGAATCCCTGAACTAGATGAGACCTATTCTACATATGGAATAGGTCTATATATAGATAGAGAGAGAGAGAGATAATGTATATATCTATAGATATTATATCCCCTATTATTCACCTAAGCTGCAGATGGCAAACCAACCAATTGGAAATAGGTCCCATTCAAACTATTGTAGAATATTTACATTGCGACATCATTTTTTTCTATTGTGCATATATATAGATGGATGGATCTAGATGGATAGATATATCTATTAAGAGGGCACTCACTTGATAATCAAAAATAAGTATATTGGGTGCGGACTATCCATACTGCACTTTAGGGACAGTATGGGCTTATGCTGACATTGAAGATTGTACTAGAGCTCCATCCGTACATGACCTGGACAGTTAAAGCTACAAGAATATATCTGTGGTCTCAGACATAAAAAGGTTAAAAGAAATGACAAAAATCCTCCTCTATACAAAGTACACTAATGGCTAAAACGTAACCTTTATCGGTCACCAAATCGTTCATGATGCACAGTAATCCATTTACTATTAAAGAGGTCTGCAGCCAAAGGGAAAGCAGACAGATTTAGCCCCTTCGGGCAGCAAAGAGGCGGTATGTAGCTCCTAATTCCTATGCAGTGTTATTCCATGAGCTACTGTACAGCCCATTTAAAGGAGCAGTCCAAACTGCCGTTTTTGTTTATTTTATTTTTTCCGCCTTCAATATGTGCATCAATACAATAAGTAATTAGCTAAGTTGCCGATCGATCCGTTCTCCTATGATCGACCGGCGAAGGATCAAAGATGCAAAGTTCTGTGACGAAGATCATGTGACCAGGCAGTCACTAGATACAATTGGTGCACTGCTAGAGAAAGGGCAGGTCTCAAAAAGGGGTGTGCCAGAACCTGTTTCAGGAGAGGATGAGTATGTATGTATGTATGTATGTAAGTATGTATGTATGTCTTTATACTGTATAGCGCCATTAATGTACATAGCGCTTCACAGTAGTAATACGCTTGACAATCATATAAACTACAAATAACACATCATGGGAATAAGTGCATCAGACATAAAAGTAACATTGTGGAAGAGGAGTCTGCTCCGAAGAGCTTACAATCTAATTGGTAGGGAGAAGGTTCAGATACAGGATGAGGGCATTCTGGTAAGTGTGTCTGCAGGGGGCCAAGCTTTCTGTATCGTGTATAGTATTAGCCACAGTGCTACTCATATGCTTCTTTAAGCAAGTGTGTCTTAAGGTGGTTCTTAAAGGTGGATAGAGAGGGTGCTAGTTGGGTATTGAGGGGTAGGGCATTCCAGAGGTTTGGGGCAGCCAGTGAAAAAGGTTTAAGGCGGGAGAAGGCTTTAGATACAAAGGGGGTAGAGAGAAGACATCCTTGAGCAGAGCGCAAGAGTCGGGATGGTGCATAGCGAGAAATAGGGACTGAGATGTAAGGACTAGCAGAAGAGTGTAAAGCTTTAAAAGTGAGGAGCAGAATTGAAAGTGAGATGCGTGATTTGATAGGAAGCCAGGGGAGGAATTTCAGCAAGGGAGACGCTGAGACAGATTTCGGAAAGAGTAGAGTGATTCTGGCAGCTACGTTAAGGATAGATTGTGGGGGACACGGGTGAGAGGCAGGAAAGCTGGACAGCAGGAGGTTACAGTAATCGAGACGGAGAGATTGAGGGCCAGAGTCAGAGTTTTAGCAGTCGAGTAACAGAGGAACGGGCGTGTCTTTGTAATATTGCGGAGGAAAATGCAACGGTTTTAGATACGTTTTGAATGTGAGGGGAGCATGTGAGAGAGTCGTCGAGTGTGACCCCTAGGCAGCATGCTTGGGCTACTGGATGAATGATGGTACTTCCAACAGTAATGTGGAAGGAGGTAGTAGGGCCAGGTTTGGGAGGAAGTATAAGGAGCTCTGTTTTTGCCATGTTAAGTTTAAGTCGGCAGAGGGCCATCCAGGATGATATTGCAGAGAGACATTCAGAAACTTTGATCTGTACAGCAGGAGTTAGGTCAGGGGTTAAAAAGTAAATTTGTGTGTCGTCAGCGTAGAGGTGATATTTAAACCCAGAGACAGAGCCCTGGGGTACACCCACTGAGCGATCGATAGAGGAGGTCGTGTTAGCAGAAGAGACACAGAAAGTACGATGGGAGAGGTAGGAGGAGATCCAGGATAGAGCTTTGTTACGAATATCAAGAGTATGGAGATTGTGAAGGAGAAGAGGGTGGCCCATGGTGTCAAATGCTGCAGAGCTCAAGTAGTATGAGCAGAGTGTAATGACCTCTGTCTTTGGCAGCATGGAGGTCATTAGTTATTTTAGTGAGTGCTGTTTCAGTGGAGTGAGCAGTGCGGAAGCCAGATTGTAGAGAGTCTAGGGGAGAATGGGTGTTGAGAAAATGGAGCAAACGAGAGAATACAAGACGTTCAAGGAGTTTGGAGGCAAAAGGCAGGCGGGAGACAGGTCGATAGAAAGACAGGTAGGGTCAAGCTTGCTGGTTTTGAGTAATTATATAACTGTTGCATATTTGAAGGAGGATTGAAAGGTACCAGAGTAGAGGGAAGAGTTAAAAATGTGTGTGAGCGTAGGGCTTATAGTAGGAGCAAGAGGTTTTAGGAGATGGGAGGGAATGGGGTCAAACGGGCAGGTGGTGGAAGAAGAGGAGATCAGCAGTGACACATCCTCCTCTGAGACAGCAGAAAGAGTCAAAGAAGGCAGGAGGAGAGTTAGGAAGGGGTGTGGGATGGGAGGAGGAAACAGAGGGGATGTTTTGACGTATGATTTCCACCTTTTCCTTAAAATAGTCAGCAAAGTCCTGAGGTGAGATGGCGGAAGAAGAGGAGGAAGCCGAGGGTCTGAGTAGAGAGTCAAAGACAGAGAAGAGTTTGCAAGGGTTAGGCTTGTGTGTGTTGATTAGTGAAGAAAAGTAGGTTTGTTTAACTTGAAATAGGGCAGAGTTGAAACAGGACAGCATAGATTTGTAGTAAAGGAAGTCTGCAAGAGTGTAAGATTTCCTCCAGAGGCGTTCAGAGGAACGAGTGGAGGAACGCAGCATGCACGTATGGGAATTTAGCCAGGGTCTGGGGTTAGAAGGGCGAGGACGGCAGATAGAAAGCGGGGCATGTAGATCAAGAGAGGAGGATAAGGCAGAGTTGTTGTTCCTGACCAGGTTGTCAGGGTCTGTAGCAGAACTGAGAGAGGAAAGGGAGGAGCGTAAAGTGGAATCAAATGCTGGTAGGTTAATAGAGCGCAGGTTTCTGCTGAAATGAAGGGTAGATGGAGGTGGAGTAGAAAAGCGAGAGAGAGAAAATGAGATTAGGTGATGGTCAGAGAGAGGAAAGGGGGAAATGGAGAAACCAGAGAGAAAAGTTTAGTGTAAACCAGGTCTAGATAGTGGCCATCCTTGTGGGTGCTGTCTGTAGTCCACTGTTGAAGGCCAAAAGAAGGGGTTAGAGAGAGAAAGCGGACAGCCCAAGGGAGAGAGGTGTCATCAATGTGGCAGTTGAAGTCCCCAAGGAGAAGAACAGAGGAGTCTGAGGAGGGAAAAAAAAGAGGGCCAGGATTCAAAGTGAGAGAGAAAGGCAGAAGGGGGATGAGTAGAGGTAGGTGGGCGATAGATGACTGCCACGTGGACAGGGAGAGGAGAGAAGATCTGAACAGTGTGAGCCTCAAAGGAGGGAAAAGCAAGAGAGGGAGGAATAGGAAGGGTTTAGTAACGGCAGAGGGAGGAGTAGCCCCACGCCTCCACCCCTGCCATCAGGGAACTGGAGTGTGGGAGTGCGATAGGCCACCATAAGAAAGGGCAGAGTCAGACTGAGTGAGCCAGGTCTCAGTTATAGCAAATAGGAGCAGAGAGTGAGAGCGAAAGAAGTCATGCACAGAGAAGAACTTGTTATAAAGGGAGCAAGCATTCCAAAGGGCACAGGAGAAAGGGATAGAGGAGGGAGGGTGGCAGGGGATGGGTATGAGGTTGGAGGGGTTGACACCAGGAGTAGAAGTTGTATTTGGCAGCGAGGACGAGAGCATGTAGAAATAAAGCAGGGACCAGGATTTGGGGAGATATCCCCAGAAGCAAGGAGGAGAAACATGGATGGATAGATAATGTGTGAGGCTGATTTGTAGGGGTGTGTTCTAGTGCAGGGGATATAGCTACGCAGGTAAGAAAGGAGTTCAAGTGAACTGTGATGTGGTGAAGGAAGGAGAGATGGAGATATATGAATAGAGTTAGAGACATGAGTCTGGTGGAAAGAAGTGCTTAATTTGCTGTGACCTCACTTCTTTTCAAATATAAATAGTAGAGGCAGCATCACAACTATAGTTAAGTTCTGAAATGTGAAGTCTGGGATAGATGATATCCTCCTTTCCAGCGTAGTTGGTTGGTATAGAAACAAAAATGCTTGTTACATTATAATACATTAAAAATGTCATTTAGAGTTGTTTAAAAAAAAAAAAATAAATAAAAAAAAACACATGTAGGATATTGCTTGGTCTGCAGCTTTAAGTGAAGAGCACCACCTAATATATACGGGCCTGTACGTCTCTAAAGGGGGCCAGCGCTGGTAGTTTCTAGTGCAGACTTTCTCAATCAGGTTTGTACATCTAAATCTGTGTCTCGGGTGTTTTGATGAGTTGCCTCACCTCAAATAATAGGGGGAAAAAAGAATTTACAAAAACGTATTTCTCTGTAGATATAAATATATTGTAGCACACTTTTCCCCCACCCTACGGGAGATTGTGCCACACTACTGATGTATTCTGGGTGCGGTGCATACCTGTGAGGTATATTTGCTATATATGTCTATGCCCACAGCAAACCCATGATTTTATTTTCTAGTTAGTAGTGCTTGATTCTAATTACACCATATTGTATATTTTAGATTTGATTTATATTTTCCAGTGCTTATTATCAGGTGTTAAATCTCTTTGCAATTTTGCTGCCAGTTCACCTGATTTGGTGAGATCTCTCTATAGGTATTTCTTAACTACAAGTTTTGTTGCCCTCTTATTTAAAATGCCAAAAGATCATTTATGCATGCCGAGCTGCCGATAATACAAACACCACTACACCTCTAGATACAAACACCTTTGCCTGCCCAGATACAAACACCACTACACCCCACCCCCGCTGATACAAACACCACTACCCCTACAAATTAAAACATCATAACCCCCCCAGATACAAACACCACAACCCCCGATACAATTTCCCCACCTTTCAGAAGTACAATTACCACCCCCCAAATAAATACAATTACGACCGTGCCCCCCGCCAATAATAAATACAATTACCACTTACCTCTGGTTTCCGCCGCCGGACCCCACCTGTTGCTGCCGCCTCTTCTCTCACCGGGCCTACCTGTCTCCCACCCCAGGTCTGCCTCTCTCCCTCTCCCATGCCAGACCTGCCTCTCTTTCCCGCCGTTGTGCTGGGCCTGACTTCCGGTTGCACACAGCTTCCGGCGCACACCAGTGGGAGAGAGAATCTTGGCACGGGAAGTGGAGGCAGCAGCTGGAAGAGCCAGGAGCCAGTGCCCGACAGCAGCGGCAACCACCAACAGAAGCCCAGCAGCTGGACACAAGTTGAGGTCGGGCCCATCTTCCAGCACCAGCTGGCCAGGCCCTCCACAGCTACCGGGCCCGGGACACTTGTCCCGGTTCTTCCCCCCTGTCAGCGACCCTGTATGCATATATTCTGAATTTTAGTTCCCTGTACAGAATATTCTGGTACCTCACTGTTTAGCCTCATACAGTATTTCATGAATGTTTCATCAGTACTGCTGCTACTACCATCTGTAAGATATTTTTTTATACTGATACTGCAACGATTTAACTTATTTCTCAAATGAAGCGAAACATACAGGCAATCCACGAATCTTCATCAAAGCTGAGTGCATTAAATTATTTTATTTTTTTATTCTGATTGGGCTCTCCTTTTTTTGTAAAATACTTGTTTTTTTTATTCACATTTATAACCCGCTTATCATACTATATAAATTACTCTTTTAATACAGAATATGATTTGAACGGTGATGCACCTACTGTACTTTTATTGGAATCCTTCTTCCTATTTCTTCATAAGAACTCATGGTTTTTCCAGAGCCAGGCAATTGAAAAAATGCTCATGTTTATCCTTCTCGTATGGTTTTCTAATGCTCCTGCATGACTTGTTGCATTTCTTCTTTTGCAGTTTTGGTAAGCAGTCTGGAGGCAAGAGAGGTTGCGAGTGTATTGTGCTGGAGCCCTCTGAAATGATCGTGGTAAGAATAAATATTTGTCCTCTCTGCAGTTAATTCTTCCAATACTTGGTGCGGAGTTCTAGTTGCCGTATTGGTTCTAGAGAAACATTGTTTTCTTGCGGGTCGTCATACCTCTTTATGCCCGCCATGATACTACCGGTTCTATGTAGATGTAGTTGTACACAATCTAGATTCAATCTGAAGGAGAGACTTGCAACTATATCTAACTATCATTTCAACTATCATCATGTGTGCTACTTAAAAGGGTCACAATCTTTAAGTTTAAAAATTGCAATTTTATCTGATTTTTGTTTCACATTTATAAACTTTCTTTACCTTCCACCATTAAGGAAGAAAAGTAAACGTACAGGCAATTACTCAACAAAAACGTAGTGGATTGAGTTTGTGGAACTACATTTTTAAACTCTCCTGCAGTGTCTGCTCTTGTGTGTAGTGGGCTAACATTTATAGGTGCGCTTAGACAGCCATGTTCTATCACAGTGACAGCTGTGTGCGGTTCATTCTGGCTAAATAGAGTTATGACAAAGGAGATGTCAGCCTTCCGTTTCTCGGGTCTGGCAGTCCGGGCTGATAGTTATTCAGTATTGTACCTGTCAGCTTGTCAGAGGCAGCAATCTTCTGACAAGCATTGTTGCCTCCAGATTTGCTTCATCCATCTTGGGTAACTAACCTTAGCAGGTGGCAGATAAACAATCATATTTTTGCTTCTATAACTGAATCTTGCAACATATTATTGTTGTGGGGACTTCACCACTTCTCATTACAATGCACCTATATTATCTATTAGCTAAGTCAATGCACGGCACCACATTATAATTAAATGGGACCCCTTTACAAAAGAGCAAGTCACTGAAGAGCTTTCTGGCCATGAAAGGGTTAGAACGCGCTGCATATTTCCAAGAATACAATGAGATAATACCATCAACTTCATGGAACTCTCCCTTGGTCTGTTATGCTCCCTTTGTCTCTTTGAAGCTGCCTCTGCTTACATTTCCAGCCAGGGGTACCTGCAATAATAGTGTTATAAAGATGCAGCTGCAGTCGGTGGCTGGAAATGTAAGCAACTTTGATTTTACCTCCATATGAAACGCAATTGACTTATCAGGACACGGGAGTAAAAAAAAGCACATTTCATGATTTTTCTTTTTTCATTCCTGTTAAGTGTGTTTTCATTACTGCTTAAAGCTGCAGTTCAGTCAATATCCTGCATGTGTGGTTTTTTTTAATAAATCAGTTCTGTAGTAAGAAAAAATACTTGTTGTATTTTCTGTTTTTAAAAAAACTACTTTGAAAGACCAATTTTCTTGTATTCTATTTTAACAGCCATTTGCTAAGGCACTGCCCCTTCATGTCCTGTCACAAGCCCTGGCACACCCCTTTGTCAGCCCTGCCCGCCCTCTAGCACATGTCAGTGCAGTCAGTGCAGGAGTGCTCATGAATTTAAGTATTGCTTGTATAAGTAGCTTTGCGATCTTGCTGGTTTGTGTGGGCATTTTTAAATGAAATATGGTCTGTATAATAGAAAACGTACATTTGGGCGGAGATCTTGGACCCAGTCAAAGATGGCTGTTTAATCTCGTAGCTTCACTTTGGTTTTCATTTACAATCCATTTCCTTCATTTAATTTGGTCTTCAATAATTCCCTTTTGCTGAAAATATTAAGATAATGTCATTTAAACATAAGATGGATTTTACAGCTAACACTGAGACCAAGTGTAAGAAGTGTTAAACACTCCAACTCCAGAGAAGGCTCTAAAAATGCATCGAAACCTTCAAGACACTCAGGCTCATAACTACTGAGCGCCACAATGCGGACACTTCCCAGCACTGGGAGACACCTTGTGGCTCCTCCAAAGGAAAATGCCATAGTATCTTCTGGCATAGAACAGCACTGAGCAGTAATTGTAGGCCTCAGAACTACACGTACTGTACTTAAATAAGAGGCAACTCCTCTAAGGCAGGGGTGTGTAAATAGGGGGGCACAAGGTTTTTTTGGGGGGGGCAGGGGTGCCGCGGTTACAGAGGCCCCGCGCTCTTCCCCAAGGCATTTCAATTAAAAGCGGGGGGGGGGGGGGGGGCGCGCGCGAGGCCTCAGTAAATCACTTACATTGATTCAGCCGGCTTTGGGATGACGCGGCGTCAAATGACGCTGCTGGGTCATGTGACATGACATCATCCCCCCCCCCACCTCCCATGACCCCACGGTGTAATTTGGCGCCAACACAAGGGTAAAGAGGGGGGGTACGCGGGCACTCTGGGAGAGCAGGCAGGGGGGTGTAGCACCAAAAGTTTGCGCACTTCTGCTCAGGAAACAAAAAATTGCATTCCCAAATTAGGAAATGAGGTCACAAATTGCTGTTAAATTAAATATGGAAAGAAGAATCCGTACCCCAATTGGGAGAAAGTAGTTAAAGACTTAAGTGTTATCTACAGCAAATACAGAAACCAAAGGAATAAAAAGCCTTGAAGGGAGTGAAGAAAGGGACAGTATTGATTGCATAGAAAAGTTTGTTCCTGAAATTCAGTTTAACAAACAAACCATTGGAAGTTGAACACGCTCATAGTCTGTAATGGGGCACAAGATAAAAGTTTTACATCATGACACATTATTTTTTTTAAGTTTTGTGCTAATCTCAGTTCTTACAGGTCCTAAAATAGGTTAAAAAGTCATTTTTGTTTTAAGGTTCTAGGGAGTTATACACTTTATCTAATGTAAACCTCAGTGATTTTTGTACTGTTGAAACCTTACTACTTCTCTTCCCAAGTCTGTTTCTATAGATTACACTAGTTTGCTGATTCTATTACATTTAAATATAGTTCTAAAATGTTTAAGTCCTCAAGACCCGATGTGTTCTCCGGTTGAGCACCTGCCATAGTAAATGTGCCCAGAATGGGTCCCAGAGTGTGCGTGTACTGTGTGTGTGCGTGTACTGTGTGTGTGCGTGTATCTATGTATGTATGTATGTATGTATAATAAAACAATGCAAATTCTATTTTAAAAAAATAAATATTTTTTAAAATAGAATTTGCATTGTTTTATTTTAGAGTTGTATATACAGTATCTGTTTTTATGGGTGTGTAGTGGGTCTCTGTTCTATCAAAATATAGCTGCTTGCTTCACCCCACCTTCTTTATATACTGTGACTAGGTGGATTCTCGGGGTTGTTCCCTATGTCACCTTTTTCTGTGTTCCGGTGCTGCCAACATAAGTGCTAGGGGAAGACCGATTACAGGAATATCTCCCTATGTCACCTTTTTCTGTGTTCCGGTGCTGCCAACATAAGTGCTAGGGGAAGACCGATTACAGGAATATCACTTTTGCTGTTTTATTAGGAGGCAACATAAATTGACACCTGGCCCTTGAAGAAAGAAAAACAAATTCTAAAATAAAAACCTGCCTCCCTCTTGGAGCAGTGACTGAGCTCTTACTGCTGGTCTGCCTTTCCATTCTCAAACTACATTAACTAATTCCCCTGCCAGGCCCAGCTTTTCCTTCCTGACCCTGGGAGGTGCAGAGAATACCACCTCCATACAGCATTCTCAATGATGTTCTCCTCCCTCTGGTTTCTTAAAGATACCTGATTGCAGCGCCTGACTTGGATATGCATGTCCTGTCTTGGAATGACAAAGACCTTAATAGTCCTATAAAAGAAAAAACGAAATTCTAAACCAAATATAACATTGCAGGAAACACATGAATGTAATAAAATATTTTAAACTAGCTAGCAATTTTTAGAAGTCTTGTTCTCTGAGGATCAAAAATAAATGAGTTGATGGTATTATGGCATAAATCTCTACATGCGGCTGTTAATTTGACACACAATGAATGACCTTGAAGGAAGTTGGGTTGAAACTAAAAATAAAATCAGTGATCAAGAATTATATTTCATTAATATATATATGCATATCTACTGTTGATAAAGCATGATTTGTTAAAAATATTGCTTGCAAAGTAATTATGGGAATTAGATATTTTTATTGTAGGTGGAGATTTTTATAATAATCTAAACCTCGCCATGGAGAGACTGTCCAAATATATTCTCAATTCATGGCTTAAATGGTGTTCAAATCAATGCATTCCAATCTTAAACTCAAAGGGAAGTTATTCATTAACGTGAGGGTGCCAATCAAGCACTACTGCACATAAACTCAATTGAATTGAAGTGTCTGTGCAGTAATGCCTGATTGAACCCAAACTATCTTTAATGAATAGCCCTCCTAGACTCGTGAAGGATACTTAACCCCACAGGTAAGGAATTCTCCTACTTCTCAAGTGTACAGTACTCCAATCATATTCTCGAAGTGACTATTAATATCTGTCTGGGTTAATAATATTTCATTGTGAAAATTGTTGCAATAACAGTATCCGGTTATGCAATGATCCACATCAATATCTCTCGACTCCATCACAGGGAAACCCAATTTATGGTGATTAAATGATCATGTACAGTTCCATCAGAATTTATATCAAGAATTAAAAAAAAATGTAGATGAGTATTTCAATGTTAAAACAACTGGAGATTTTCTTTTCTGAACATGAGATGCTTTGAAGGCTGCAATGAGAGGTTGCATACTAAATTATACAGGTGTAACTGGTGTTCCCCCACCCTCTGGGAGATTTCACTGTTACCTGCACTCTCGTTGTGCTGTACCTGTGAGGCTTACAGAATTGCTGAGTGTCCACCGATGGTAGTAGGGAAGACAGGACAGGCTTTCAGGAAATAGACTCTAATCTCGTACATGGGTGCTGCAGCGCCTCCACTCCCCGCAGGCCCCATAAGTGCTGGGTGCAGTCCCTGCAGGAAAAAACATCTTGCACTCCCCCTGATAAACTGTAGTCACAGGCATGAGTATAAAAGCAGCAACTGGTCTTTATTCTTGTAACAGCATACAACTGGTACACTCTTCTTAGGGTCCCTGGACTCAACCCCCAGGGCTTGAGGCCCCAAAGGTCTATCCTTTGCTCCTGGTGGAGTAAGGGGTAGTATCCCACTCCCTTGCGGGAGGGGAAGGAAGGTGGCCAGCGCCCTGGCTCCACACTTCCATAACCAACTAAATTTGGATCTGTAGTTCCTTTTTGTAGCCAGGGGGAGGGTCCTAGAGCTGAGCCCCTGATAGGGCAGCACACAGGCCTCAAGCCCACCCCTCTTGCCACTCGAGAGTTGTTTACTGTAGTGGAACCAAGATTAACCCTAATTGCCTGCACTGGTACCAGGATTTATGTGTTAGGCAGGGCAGGTTAGTAGCCAAGAGGAGACATGGCTGCACAGGTAAAAGGAAACAAGAGGAAAACAATCTGGCAACGGTTGGGATGTTGGTATTCTTACTCAAAAATATATTGGCGAAAGCAGATAATTTCACATTTATGTTAAATGCTACCTTTTACTCATAAATAAATACATCATTAGTTTAAAAAAAATCAAGCAAAAACAGACTTCGAATCAAAACAATTGAAGAATCAGCAATACGCAACGTAAAAAATAATATATTTCCTGAACCAGGTAGTCCCTCTGGTTTCTGGCGTGAGTCACGAAAAACTACAAATAGGACAGCGGGGTCACCAGGAGAAACATGTGACATCTTCCACTAGAGCTAGGCGATCCCTGGCCGGCAAATGTATTGGGGTTCCTGGGGACCAGAGGAGAGGGGACCATAGATAGACTCTGGGGTGAGGACCATAGATAGACTCAGAAACTCCTCGGCTCAGTTAACAGTTAACTATAATAAAATAATAATGATATCAATAGGAGTAGAAAAATCCTCACAGGAGGGATATGTGGAGCACAGCAATGGGAAAAAACAGGGAACCGGCACACCAATGATAAAATAAATCCAATTTATTCCAGAGTGGCAGATAGAAACATCCCAAAAAGGGCCAAAAAAGCACTCTGACGCATTTCGGGCGAAGCCCTTTGTCAAAGAGTATATCAATAGGAGTATCTGTGTGATTGTGCCCAAATTTGCACTGTTGTACCATAATAAATAACCCCATTATTTGCAGTGCATGTCAGACCCATCTGGCAAGAGAAGGGCTTACAAGGGTTACATAACATTGTCCTGAAAACTAAAGTATTAAGTAAAACTGAGCTTTTCTGACCCTTGTAAAACATTTTGTGGAAGAAGAATTTTTTTTTTTTTTTAGCTCTAATCCTATTAACTTTTAATCAAAGTATAACTATAGGGGCTGGGAGGGAATTCAGTATGATATAAAGTGTGTGCTGTGCACGAGCTCTAGATGAATGGAAGAGGGAAGTAAGAAGTGTATCCATGACAACAGTGTGAGCAAGTCAAATGATTCAATATTGGAATATCCCAATGCATGAGAAACCACTTGTTACAAGACAAGAGGATCTATGAATTGTTGAGGTTTCAGCATTCTCATTGGTCAATTTCACAGCCGTAGGTGTAACATGGCTGTTGAAATGTTGCTACTCAATGCTGTGCAAACAAAGATATACAGTAGGCATAAAATGTCTCTAAAGTGGCATAATCCATTGCAACACACTGTACAGTATTGTGAGGTGTTGTTTTTCAGAGCATATTTTCCCTCACCCCTTTCTGTGTAGTGTTGATTTGTATGTGTGCAGACTTACCGTAAAACACTCATGCTTGTATACACAGTGGGGTGTGTGTCTGTTTTCCACCACTCTTGCTTATTTAATAAACTATTCAGTAATGTAAGTTCAGTAAGTATTCTGTACTGCTAAGGTAATTGTTCAATCAAAATTTTGTCATTACCATATGTAAAAAAAAATCCTAAATTATAGGCTAAAGCTGGTAAATTCTGGGCATTATTGAAATCCCTGATTGGTTAAAATTCCAGGCATTATCCAATTAGTAATGGCCTGGAATTTTTGGCACCCTGCCGAGTTTTTCAGCCAATCAGCTTTCAGTTCTCATTCACAAAGAGTGAAATCAGCTCTTGGACAGGGGAGGTGATTGGACAGGAGACAGCAGCAAGGCATTGACTCCTCCCCCACCCTGCCTGCAGAGAGCCCCGCACAGGAGAGTGAGGGGAAAGGTTTGTGTGTCTGTGGGTGTAAAGGAAGCCAGCAGAGTGATTTGTGTGTGTGTGTGTGTCTTGTGTGTATATATATATATATATATATATATATATATATATATATATATATATATATATATATATATATATATATATATATATATATATGAACAACAAGAAAAGAAAGCGCCCGATCCTAGTGCAGCATGAAAAAATACAATTTAATAAAAATGAATAAAACCAACAAATGCGAACTCACAAACACAAGATAAATAAAAGCATATAATGAGTATACTCATTCGCCAACCGCCCACGATGTGCCTTGGATGGCGCGCCCTCTCTCTGTCTAGGTTTTCTCAGCTCTTCTGAACCGACATCCAGCAGGGGATACAGGAAACAGCTCACCACAATGTGACCCGGAAGTCCTCCACAATGTTAGTGTATTCCGGATGTGAGGTCTGCAGTCCGTGACCCCGCGATGCAGGGGCTGATCAGAGAAGTCTCTCTGCACTCCCAAAGGCAGTCCGTAATGAGGTGGGCAGTGAGGATAGAGTAGAATTGTGTATCACAGTGTGACAGCAGCTGAAAAACGCTCTTCCCTACGCGTTTCTTCACATAAAGTGATTTCATCAGGGGATCTCTATCAGGGGATATTTATATAAAATTGTAACATCGCCGGAAGAAGAGATCAGTGTATCTCGAAAGCTCGCACAAATAAAAGCATTTCGTTAGCCACAGAACGGTATCATCTATTTATTTTTTGATTATTGAAGCTCGGCTAACACGGTACTGATACCTCTACATGTATATATATATAGATAGATATAGATATATAAAGATAGATAAATATATATATATATATATATAAAAAGAGAGACAGAGAGAGAGAGAGAGAGAGCTGTGTATGTACAATTTCCTTTTAATAAACTTACAGTAAAAACATAAGAATGGAGACAATGCTGATAAAAATCAATGACTGCAAAAGTGGATCTTTTTGATGAAAAGAAAAAAAAAACCTACATTTATCTATAATAGTAATAATCCCCTCAGAACAGGGCATTACTGGCCAATAATGCCCTGTTCTGAGGGGATTATTACTTCAAGCTGCAGTTCAGTCTTTTATTTATTTTTATTTTTTTAATTAATTTTTTTACTTCAATAGTTTCATGTGTGCAATCTCTAATTACCTAAAGAACTGTATAACTGCAGGTCAATTAGTTCTCCATGTATTGATCGGCAACATTTGGCAAGATCTTTAGAGATGGCATATGTTTTTCTTCTGCTTCTGTCACTTAGTGGAAGCTCATGAATATTCATGAGCACTCCTGCACTGACATGTGCTAGCGAAAGGGCAGGGCTGACAAAGGGGTGTGCTAGGGCTTGTGACAGGACATGAAGGGGGCAGTGCCTTAGCAAATGGTTGTTAAAATAGAATACAAGAAAATTGGTCTTTCAAAGTTGTTTTTTTAAAAACAGAAAATGCTACAAGTATTTTTTCTTACTACAGAACTGATTTATTAAAAAAAACACACATGCAGGATATTGACTAAACTGCAGCTTTAAATAAATTACGTTGACATCAAAACATTGTGCAAGCGTAGCTGGCAAAAGAATGCAGTTTTCATAGTTACTGTAAAATGTAACTTTGAATCAATATTTATCTCCTGACTTCAATGGGGATTTTTGTCTGAAAATGGCTTTCCAATACAGAATAAGGCCCTTAATGTTAGCAGTGTGTAATAAACTTTGATATTTGTTACATTTGGGTATATTATTTCTTCATAAGTAAGGGTTATTTAGTTCAATACTTTGTCCAAAGCATTTTAAGCCTGCAACCACGTCAAGGTAAACCCATTTTGACAGGTGTTACACTACCAATATTATGCTGTTTTATGTACTGCACTTCTTCCAGTGCAAAGCGAGAAGAGGAAACAAAACAACACTGCAGCCAACAGCATGGGGTAGATAAAATACATAGTAATGCATTCAATAATTTGCCATATTGGATGTACTGTAGCATTGGGGCTTTCTTGTCTTTTGAGATATATATATATATATATATATATATATATATATATATATATATATATATATATATATATATATATACACATACAAAAAACACACACACGCAGCACTCGATTGGATGATAATTAAAATATCAATTTATTCCATTTTGCAAACAATGAATAACATGGGCGACGTTTCCGACAATCGAGTCCTTTATCAAGTTCCTACCCCAGTGTAGTTAGCACTGACTCTTTTTATTGTGTATATAATAAAACAGCAGCACTTCACTTATGAAAGTCAAACTTGATAACGTGAAAAATAAAGCTTGCATGGTTTTATTCCAAAAGACCCATGCATGCCTGTAATTCTTTGAGGCACACGCATGCACACCCACTATCTATTTGTTTTTTTAGAATTTTATTACAAGTATTGTTTAAAAAAAATTCTACATGTTTTTATGCACTTTTATTTTTTAAACGTCTCTATCTAAAGACAGAATGGATTATAGAAAGCAAATGGCTATGTTGTCCAGCCCATGGATATAATGTCTGGTTCTCTCTATTAGCAGCCCTAGGTATTGTACTCATCTTATTCACACAATATAGAAAGTGATGGATGGGCTGTTTACAGAGCAATATAGCCAACTTGTTCAACCACTTCCCTGCCCATTACACATTATATCTCTGGCAGGCCAAGTGTGACCAGGTTAATTGTTATGACAGCTGTTGTGTGAATGGACATGGCCAACCAATTAGCTGCAAAGCTAGGGACTAGTGTGTTATTTTCAAATGCTGTACTGTGACTGTTATAAGTGCGATAGCTAAGTAATTCATTTTCGTCTAAGTAAGATGGGGTCACCAGCAAAGGTATTATACATCTGATGTTCTGGAATGAACATGTTTGTTAACTAAATCATTGCTATGGATGTTTGCAGAATGTACTGTAGCTTTGCCCTTTAGTATTTTTACAGAACAGACCAAACTTAAGGCAACTTGAATGCATCCGAGTGGGAGTTGTCTAGGGCTAGGCAATCACAGAATGCAGATTTTGGACTGCAGAGCATTTTGGGAAAACAGAACGAGGCACATACGCTACTGACCTACCTACAGATTTCTGATTAAATACTTAAACTGTTAAGTTAAAATCCCTGCAAGGATCAAAGTGTTTTACTTATGATTACATGGGAATCTTCCAACACTCCAGCCTCACAAATACAGCAAACCAAGAGATTGCAGAAGGAGAAGTCTGGCAACATCCTGGGAAGTTTTTAATCTCGCATATTATTTTAGTCAGTTTTTATTTTTTTGGTGGACATTTAGCTTTGCTGTATTTCTAAGACTAAAAAGAGACTGTTTACAATATGCCCCCCCCCCCCCTCACCCCTCACCTCCCCCGAAAAAGAAAAATGTATTGAAGAACAATATGTGAGATAAAAATCTCCCCAGGAGTAGCCAGATTTCACCTTATGCAATTTCTTATTTACTTTGGAGCACAGTGGTTTCCAATGACAGAGTAGATTCTGTTGATTAATAGTTTGTACAGGCTTCAAGCCAAAGTGAAAACTGTGGTCCAGCCACACGTGATTCCTGAGCTTGATGAGCATTCATTGGCAGTTCATGAGAAAGATATGCCACAAAAAAGCTATAAATGTTTCCAGTTAACCTTGGACAAGAACAGCTTCTTAGCGAAAATCCTCTCAGGTGAGGAATTGTTAAGGAGAAATGATGTGCCTTGCAGCATTACCTACAATCCCTAGAGAAACTCCACCAAATAGTGGTGGGGAACAGAGTTTAATTCAATCTTAAAACATTACGTACAATACAGGTTATGTATGTGTATGTGTGTGTATATATATATATATATATATATATATATATATATATATATATATATATATATATATATATATATATATATATATATATATATATATATATATATATATATATGAGAGAGAAAAGAGAGCGCACGCCCCATAGTGTATAACTGTATATTTAATAAAGGAAATGGAGGGGGGAGGGGGGGAAAGAATCGCACTCACAAGGATAAGGAAGTTAAAAGCGTGTCGTGAATAAATCACCACCATCCGACGTCTTTTCTTGTCTCTGATGTCGCTAACTGGATATAGACGATCCGTGGTCATCAGGATATTCACTCGAACGTAGAACAAGGGAACCGGCAATGAATTGGAGTCCTCTGAAGATCTTTCAGCTGCGTGGCCTGTGAATGTTCCACACACGAACCGGCCTGTTCGTGCGCAACGTGATGACGCAATGTCCGTGACGTAGTGCGTGATGTCACGGACATTGCGTCATCACGTTGCGCACGAACAGGCCGGTTCGTGTGTGGAACATTCACAGGCCACGCATCTGAAAGATCTTCAGAGGACTCCAATTCATTGCCGGTTCCCTTGTTCTACGTTCGAGTGAATATCCTGATGACCACGGATCGTCTATATCCAGTTAGCGACATCAGAGACAAGTAAAGATGCCGGATGGTGGTGATTTATTCACGACACGCTTTTAACTTCCTTATCCTTGTGAGTGCGATTCTTTCCCCCCCTCCCCCCTCCATTTCCTTTATTAAATATACAGTTATACACTATGGGGCGTGCGCTCTCTTTTCTCTCTCCTCTACAGATTCTATAGGATGTGGTTCATCCTTTCGAGAGCAGCCGGAGACCCCCCTGTATTCAAGCCTACATATCTTTGATGGACTTCACCTTTAAAGGACTGGTTTTTCTCCTCTTTATTTATTTCTATATATATTTTTATACCTTTTTTAATTTTTTTATAATATGTTTATACATCTTTTGCATATATTATTGCGTCAACAAAGTATTTAATGGATTATATGTGTATTAATTGTTATTTAACACATTTTTGTACGCAGGCACTGATATTATTTATACTATATACAATATTTATCATTGCATATATGCCCTTTGCGGCGCTGCTTTTTTATGTTTGTTAGCATATATATATATATATATATATATATATATATATATATACTTAAGTTATGGTGAGTATAAAAAGTGACAAAATATATATATATATATATATATATGTATTATATATATTATATATATAATATATATATATTTTATAATATATATATATATATAGTGCAGAATAAATGAGTTCTTCAGTATTAGGTGATACCTTTTTTATTGGACTAACAATTTATGTCATAGGACAAGCTTTCGAGAGTTCTCCTCTCTTCTTCAGGTCAAGCAATACTGATTTACACAGGAACCAATGGCTAAAACAGTGTATAGAGAGAGGAAAACCCCCCCCAGATATTTACTGTAGATAAGGTAGGGTGTTAAGTGTTTGAAGCCAGGAGACAGTGTCAAAGAAAGGTGGGGAGGGGAAGGGATGCTGGGGGGGGGGAGGGGGGGGAGGGAGAGAAAGTGTGGAAAAGAGTTGAGGCAAGCAGGATAATTACAGACAATTTTGGTAGGGTGTGAGAAAACCCATGTCCACATTAAGTCCTTTGGTTTTGGTGTCAAAGAGTCTTATCATTATCTTAGTCTTAGTCTTATCATTTAAATCATCATAAATGATTTAAAAATCAAAATCCTCAATGGAATGTTTAAAAGCACCCAAGAACGGAAAACATTTGAGCTCAGAATGATAAGACTCTTTGACACCAAAACCAAAGGACTTAATGTGGACATGGGTTTTCTCACACCCTACCAAAATTGTCTGTAATTATCCTGCTTGCCTCAACTCTTTTCCACACTTTCTCTCCCTCCCCACCCCCCCAGCATCCCTTCCCCTCCCCACCTTTCTTTGACACTGTCTCCTGGCTTCAAACACTTAACACCCTACCTTATCTACAGTAAATATCTGTTTTTTTTTTTTCTCTCTCTATACATTGTTTTAGCCATTGATTCCTGTGTAAATCAGTATTGCTTGACCTCAAGAAGAGAGGAGAACTCTCGAAAGCTTGTCCAATGACATAAATTGTTAGTCCAATAAAAAAGGTATCACCTAATACTGAAGAACTCATTTATTCTGCACTATCGCAACTGGACTAACACGGCTATTTTCTGCTTTATATATATATATATATATATATATATATATATATATATATATATATATATATATATATATATTCTTTGTATTGTATGTCTATTTGTATAGCACCATAAATGTACATAGCGCTTCACAGTAATATCAATAACAATAAGGGCGGAGGAGGGCTGCAGTGTGTTTTGTGGGTGTAGAGGAGGGGTGCTGCAGTGTGTAGGGGGGACGGCAGAGTGTGTTTGTGTATATAGAGGGGGGGTTGCAGTGTGTGTATGTGTGTACGCAGCCACCAGCATCCGCTCACTTGCCTGGGTAAAAACTAAGGCATCTCACATTTTTGCACCTGAAATGCAGTGATGAGCTTTTCCTTGCCAGGAGAAATCTTCGTGTTTTTTTTTTATACAGTTGCCTCACATTGTGGCCGCACTGCTGGAAGCATTGAGACTCCATACTATCCTGATATATTTATTTTAGCCCACTAAGTTATGTTTTTATATGTTACAGAGGTGGGCCACGGTCTCCGGGTTGGCTAGTATCTTATAAGGCCTCAGCCAGGGTGGCGCTGAGCAGGCGGGCGCGCTCACGCTGGCCGCTCTGAAACACATTGAGGCAATGTGTGTGGCCAGCGTGAGCGAGCGCCTGCGCATGCTCGGCGCTTAGATGCTTGCAGAGCAAGCAAATTTGATTTTGCCACTCGCAAGCGCGTTACTTGAGCTGGTTAGCCCAATGAGGGCGAACCAGCTCCGTGATGTCGTGGCCGCGCCCCTAGACGAGCGTGCACCTAGCCAGCCACGAATTGCCGAGCCGGTTCGCAGCTCCAGTGCGCCCACTCCCTGCCTGGCCACAGTGGAAGTGTACATGGTACTGCTGCTTTTAGAAGACCCCATGTGGTGGAAACGGGTCAGAGAAGTATGGTAGATGAAGGCAGCTTACACTGAAAATAGCAATATGATTAACGTATACTCTGTGTCCTTTACAAGATTTTTTAAGCCTTTAATGAGGTACAAATGACTTAAATGTCCAGCAATGTCATGACACATGTAGATCCATTCTCCTGCATATTATGAAGTCCTTTTCCCCAAGGTTTCATTCTATGGTTCTGACCTGTCATAGAGTTCTCCGAAGTGCACAGGTGCTCTCTGAGCTTCTCTATGTCGTCGGGGTGCGTCTGCTCATACAGGGTACTCCCAACTCCGTGCGAATTACGTCAGGTGTGTCTGTGTGTGTCTCCGTGTGTGTCTCCGTGTGTGTCTGTTACCAATAAAGATTTGATTAGATTTTTATTTTTAAAAAAAATGTAAAAAAAAGAAGCAAACATCTATTCAAAGCGTTATGACACACACATGCCCCTACCTACCTACACCTGACCCGTGGTGTCGGATCCCCTGCTCCGGGTAAGTCCAGATCGCGGAGGCCATTTCTCCCCCCGCGGTCTCATTATGTGGACCCCGAGCACAGCGTTATGACGGGGTTCAGCTGTATATATATATGTGTGTGTAGTGTATGTATGTATGTATGTATGTGTATATTTATTGAGTTAGGCAATAAGCGCTAACTCAATTAACTGAGGAGTGTAGTTATGAGAATATAAAAAAATATTCAAATGATGAGTGCTAAATACTAAATCACATACAATAATACAGTGAAGTAATGAATCAGTTTCACCAAAAGAGAATAGAAAATGTACAAAAAAAGTGATACATATATATGAATCAATTAGTATCCAGCTTAAAGGGCAAACCAGGTCATAAATAACCAACTTGTGAACCAAAGTGGAGGAGTCTTGGTCAGCTTCTTGAAGAATGGACCACATCCACAGACAAATCTAAAAAAAACAAAAAACGTTCCATAGTGTAAAATTGTTTATTAAAAATATTTTACGCTAAAATAGGTTTCACAATTGCTCACTCACAATGTTTCCAAGATAAAAGCGCATAGGAAGCACAGATGTACTGATTACCAGACCCCAGTCCGAGGAAGTTGTAGTATAGTATGAGAGTAGGCAGAG
Organism: Ascaphus truei; assembly: GCF_040206685.1. NCBI lineage: Eukaryota > Metazoa > Chordata > Amphibia > Anura > Ascaphidae > Ascaphus > Ascaphus truei. The sequence continues at coordinate 167,935,402 of NC_134487.1, read as the reverse complement.
GATTCACTGCCCCTTGGAATGTTGATCATAAGCAACGTTCGTCTGTCAGAACAACGAATAGAGGAAATCCATGGCGCTACTAGCAGTTGAGCAATGTTCAAGTGTATAACGGGAAATTCTGCGTTTCAGAAGGTCCGTAATGTGCGGCGAAGTCACAGCGGTGATAAAACACCAGCATTTCAAAAGACCCCAAACAGGTCTATCTTCTATTATAGAGGGTTGGAGTTCTGCAGAATTTCACAATATAATTATGGAGTTCCTTAACCAAAAAAGGAGATCGACCCCTTCAGTGTCAAAGGGGCCTAAAAAGCATCGTATGCTGCTCCGTCACTGAATGAGTAACTATAAACTGTTTAAAATGTAAATTAATGCATCAAAAATTACACCAGTAGAACTGTCATATTTAATACACAAATAGGCCTGCACTCATATAACCTGTAACTATCTAAATGGAAGCTAATGTCATGCAATTAGTGCAGCACTAAAATGAAGGCTGGTTTAATGCTCTTTATGTTGCAATTACATATGCCAACGGTAGATTTTCTCAAGGTCTATCTTTTAATGAGGCGTATGTTGCCTGCTGTTTGTTGGCAAGTGGGTGGAATTGCTATCTAGATACTGTACAGTCAGCCTGACTTCATGTTTTGTAAAACTCTGTGGCTGCTGTAGTCATGAATTAGTAATGAAAAAAAGGCTTTTTCACTACGTTATAGAAGCAATCCATGCTGCTTACTCCCCCCCCCCCTCCCTCCTCTTTATATCCTTAACCAGGTGTTATTGTTAGCTCCTGGGATCCAGTCTTTGCCTTTTGATATTTAGGTTTTGCACACTTTTCCAGGTGTTCTATGTGAGCCTTACTCTGGCGCCCAGTAGGAAGCCAAGACAATTATTTTTTCTTTTAACCAGGCGATAAAATGTTTTACATTTTTGGGTAGGGAACCAAAGAAACCCCAGTGCAGCCACCTGTATGCCTCTGCAGCGGTAAAAACTATTTTGGGTTTTACTCGGTCCAAATAGGTGTATTGCCTGCCCTGGTAGCAAAGCCGTTAAAGCATTTAGTCCCATGTTTATAAAGCAGTGCGATGCCGTAAAGACCTTTCAAAATTGACCTTATGATCTATTCCTTTTCCTTTACAAAATGGAGTCTTAATTACTGGTGTTTTTATTATAAGAACACAAACAGAAATAAAAGGGGGAAAATGTTTTGGGGACGTATACAAATAAGGAATAGGTAAGAAACAAAGCTCTTACAGCAGTTGGGAGAACCTTAAGCAGAGGCAGCAATATCTAAAACGAAGAACACAGACCGAGAAGGAAACAGTTTGGTCTGAACCAAGTCACAGGGGGAACGGTCCAAGCCAGAGGGCTAGAGAAAGGGGGGTTGCTAAGGCAGAAAACCGGAACAACTAAACGGGAGACAGAACGCGACCGATTAAAGTGAATGTACCATAAGGTGTCTTGTGGAATAGCACCACCTGATAAAAAGGGTCCCAAGTCCCTCTTAACTAATGCATTGTATGTACAATAAAGTTTAAACAAGACTTTTGCTTAAGAGTTCAATTCTAAAAATCTAATTTTTGCGTTCTATGAGTAGAAAAGTTAGAGGTGGAAGAACAGAGTTTCCAGATGGAGACAATTTGTTCCCTTGTATATCACAGCAGGCGCCAATGTGAAGTTAATAGGCACATTGAACCTTTAATGAAAGTAATATTATTGTTAAGCCAGTTGTTAGGGAGAGTTGTCCGGTAAGCTATATTTATCAAGGAGTCTTTCTATTTATCTAATAAATGTGCTCTCATCCCAATTCATGTCAGTCCAATATTAAGGAATCACCCTTCTAGTTATTCCATGATACATTTGCATGCTGTCTCATATTAAGTAGTGGTTAATGCATACAGTATATTCTCCTCAAAATTCCTGTAATTGTGAATCTAAACATCTATTGTCTAATGAAATCTCTGAAACTTTGGAGATTCTGCTTTCTTGCATTGGACTTGTGTTGCTAAACCAATAGGGTCCTGCTTAGCAACATATATTGGAATAGAAATAAAAGTACAGTATTTTATAGGTTGAACTTGATGGACGTAAGTCTTTTTTCAATCTCATTTACTATGTAACTATGTAAGTATTCAGTATTTAAATATATTTTCAATTTTGTTAAGGAATCCTGCCTGAGAACATAAAAAGGAAATATAGTGTAATATACAGCATTTAGTGCTGTCATCAGAGGATAGCTAGTTTCTAAAACCCTGCCTGCAATGCTGAAGGAGTTTTGAAAAATATGGAATAGTGTCTTTTTTGCTACCTCTGTGATTTTTTTGTTGTTGCTATTATTACAACCACAATTATTAATCCCGATCAGCTTTACTTGTTGAATCCATTCTGCAAATTGCTTTATGTATTTCATTTTTTACCCATGACCTCATCGGAGCATCTCCTGGAGTATAACCGCCCTGGTATTATCACCAGGAATTTAGGTAATTACTTCTGTCTGCCTTATATTGTTAGGAGTGTAAATGGGCAATAGCAGCATCATTGTCTCCAGAGTGCTACAGTATAAAAAAACACAATGGCAAAGAATTAATACAGTTTATTTCGTGGACACATTAGTGGCCTATACTGAACATAAAGCAGCTGTGGGAAAGCCCTTGGGTATGTGGCCGCTAATGTCCCTAAGTGGTCCCTGACCTGGACCCCGTGGCAGGAAGCCTTGGAGCTGTGACAGTGTGACATGGAAGAAAGACCAGAAAAGGGGGCCGACCCAAGTCCCCAAAATGCGGATTCCCGCATTGGCAAAAATGTGGTCCCGAAAATTGAATGACGAGGTCCATTATTGCTCACCCAACGTGTAACACAGGGAAACTACAGGTACTCTTAATATTATGCAGCACACTTGTTCATTTCTTCTAAGAAGTAATAAACACCAATGTTGTATAGAAATACTTAACCTTTTCTCTGCCAGATGATCCAGCTGTGTAGCACGTCGCTCTGGCAGTTAACAGGTTAAACCTGATTTATTTGTATAATGCCAACATACAATGATTAAAGTGTGTGTATAGCAGTGGTTCTTAGGAGTTGTGTCCGCATATTGAATTTGTTTATGATATCTTAAAATCAGGCACAAGATTATGAAATAATTTATAGGCATTTCAGCCAGTGTCTGTACGTGTAACACTGTCTGCAGCTAGTAAACAGCAGTCTGCTACTGCGGCAAGCTTAAAATGAATGTGCCCGTCCACCGCTTGCCATATGTCAGCAGTACACAGTGAGTTGTCAAGTCTTGGCAGAGTATTCTGACAAGCGCTGCAGTGTAGCTATAGAATGTTCTTGGTCAATGGAGCAGCATCTGTTGCAGTTAATCTGATCCGTTTAAATGCCCAGAGAGTGTCAAAAAGTGTCTCACATACAGTAGGACCACTCTGATGAATTAAGCTGTAATTAGTCAATAATGCCCACCCGGGGGCCTGCTATTTAATGTCAAATTAGGTGTGAAAAGCGAGGCCACTTGAAATATTGTGTCAGAGCGGCAGGGCATGAGTTGCAGTTTCCTGTCTGTAGAGAAGAAAAAACAGTAGATGTGAACTCAATCCATCATGACTAGTGGTGTGTGAATGTTTGATGAAGAAAATGTCCACACAGAAATCCTAGCTTTGTAAAAAGAGTAAGGGGGCTGCGTTGTGTGACAAGTATTATGTTAGAACTATATGTAAATATATGTTCTACAATAATGAAGTCGAATAATGAATAGTGAAGTCATGAAGTAGCTGAGACGTGCTGAAGCTTAGCACCATTTTGTGGATCTGGGCCTAAGTTTGAAACCTTGCAGCATTAGTTCTGGTCATTCAGCATCTACGTAATACACGCAGTCTGTAATGTACTGTATGTTCTGTAGTATGGAATTGGTTGATGTGCTTTTTGAAGTTAGACCTTTGGGCCTAAAGCAATTTTACATAGTTTAACCCCTGTAGTGCTGAAAGGTCGGCAGGACAATGTGAAAAAAGTTGCGTGTGCGGAGCACATTTTAAGTGAAACCTCTTTGTCTTTGGTCACTGTTTTGTCACAGATATTGTATTTGTAATTGTGATATTTGTAATATTCAAAACAATATCTGACAAAACGCAAATAAGTTTGTTAGTACACCTCTGTCTTAGCTATTTGCACTTCTATAGTTATACTAACTCTGTGCGTGCGTGCGTGTGTGTGTCTCTGGTGCGTCTGTCCGTGCCTCTGCTGTGTCTGTGCCTGCCTCTGGTGCCTGACTCCCAAGCTGGGTTGCTGTTGCTCCTGCGCATGAGCGGCGTGCTGCACCGGCGGCTGCACCGGCGGCTGCTGCGCATATGCACTGAGCCTTGCCGTCGCAGCGCATTTGCGCCGCGCCCGGCCGCCACTGTTCATGTGCATGCATATAGTGTAACCTCCGTGCGGCCTGGATTGGTTGTTTTTTTGCACATGCACAATGGCCGCGCGCCCATTAGTTGCGTGACATCATTTGCGTTACGGTTTTTCGTTACAATGCAAGGATTTTTTCCCATGGAAACACTGTAGGTGCCTGCAAGGAAGCTTCACTTCAAAAAATGTGTTGCTCGTACCCCAGGCACTGGGGGGATTACAGCAGCAATCCCCCAGTACTTCTGGAATTTAACCAACCTGGTATTGTCACTAGGATTTCAGATAATTGTTCCTGTCCTCCGTCCAGTGTCATCTAGGACGAGCACATCCTTGTTTGCAGAGTGCTACAGTATTACAAAAACTAGGTGTGTGTTCTTCCCCCTGCGAAGTCCTCTGCTGCTGTACATAGCAATGCTGCTCTCTTTAGGCCGCGATTATTCTCGTGGCACTCATGTGTGCGCCGCCGGAACAAATACATGTAATGCAATGGAAGCGCACATAGTGCGCACGACCAACGCGTCCAAGCACGTGATAATTGAAAATACTTTTTAAATTGGTCTTTCTGTGTGACGTGAGCAGTTCAGCCAATGAGGGTGAACCGCTCAGGTGACGTCACGGCCACGCCTCCGCCACACCTTTCAATCGCCTCATAATAGCCTCCAGCTAGAGCTACAGCTAGTGCATGCACTATAAACGCAGCCTTAGGCTGAGGCCATAGAGGGGTCCAGCCGCACTCCTCTGTGCTGACATGGACTGGCAGACGAGCCAGCATGCACGATCGGGAGGAGGGGCAGTGACGTCGCTGGGCCAATAGCCCGCGAAGCGCCGACTAAGTCATGTCGCTGCTTCGCGCTGATTGGGTGTTTTCATCCGATAGCGCTCTGAGAAACCGTGCCGGCTGAAAATCCCTGCGCCTCAGCACGACTGCGGACGCTCGCGGAAGCCCCCTCTAAAGCCTTCCTCATTGAGGATGACGGGGCTCAGCGCGGAGCGTCCGCGCGGCTTCCCCCTCTATGGGACCCAGCCTTACATTCTGTAGCTGCTTTCTGGAGATGTTACTAAAAATGATCCTCCCAGGTAAAACAAAATGGCCACTGCTTTCCACATGCCTTTACAACAACAGACCTCGTTATGGTAACCGTTTCTACCAAATAATATTGAGATATAACTTGAACAAGTGAAAATGAACGTTTTTGACAAAATGAAAAGGAAGAAGTAGATCAGCACAATCAAAACGGACAGTTTGTATACATTTTTTATTTGGAGGGGGTGGGGGGGGGGGCAAAGGCTTTAAATGAAAAAAATAAATAAAAAACCTGTTTCTGTCTTTCTGCATATCTTATTTATATTTCTATCACTGGTGATGAGCTGGCGTCTGAATGTTTCCCTGTGTGCACTGGGCTAGGATACAGTAGGAACCTAGGAGGACAAGTCAGTCGTGTGGAGATGGGAATGAATTAAACATCTGTGTACTTGGGAAGCTGCACATGTCTGTCATTACTGAATAAATATGGTTACGATAAAAAAAAGAAGCTTGATGTATAAATATAAGTAAAAAGATAGTCGGGTGAAAACTCAGTAATAAAACCGAGCCTGCACTCCGTGTATAGTTTGCAAACGTTGTATATTTTATCATTAAAAGTACAGAAATCACAGTGTAATGTGTAACATGTAAATAGTGCAATAATATCTAAAAATACAAAAAAGGGTTGTCACTTGATGATAAATACTCAACGTTGCGGGACACTACCCTTTGTCAAGAGGAAATCTAAACAGACGTCAATCAGCTGTGCTTAAAGCTGCAGTTCAGGCAATATCCTGCATGTGTGGTTTTTTTAATAAATCAGTTCTGTAGTAAGAAAAAATACTTTTAGCATTTTCTGTTTTTAAAAAAACAACTTTGAAAGGCCAATTTTCTTGTATTCTATTTTAACAAGCATGCTTGTTCCTATAGCAACGATTTACATTCCCCATATTTAAAGATGTCGCCAAACTTTGCCGATCAATAGACAGAGAACGAATTGACCGGCAGCTATGCAGTTCTTGAGGTAATTAGAGATTGCCCACATGAAACTATTGAAGTAAAAAAAAAAAATTAAAAAATGAAAAGACTGAACTGCAGCTTTAAATAGCCACCATGGCTGCCTGATGTCTTTCCACAATCCCCCTGAGGCGGCCGCCCCATATCACATGTAACTACTGTATATACTGAACGCAGGCTCTGTGTTTACGAAGTGTTTCCCCTTTCTGCGTTTTTACTTGTGACTTGGGCTCCATTTTTGGGGGAGCCCTTTCATGAAATTCTGCACCTTGTATTTATCTGGTGATTATTATCTTTGACTGCACCGCTACCCCTGGTTTGATTATATTAATATAAGGTCTTAATTCAACAGGTTTTGGAAAAATTTGTGGTGCTTCTTTTGTGTTTTTTTAAAACCCCTTTATTAATCTGATTGGAGGGGATCCGTAGAGCTGAACAGCACTATTATGGTCTCCCCGAATCCCCTGGTTAACTACATTCTTGTGGCTTAGTCTCCTGGTATTTAACTTTTATCTGGGCAAACAAGTATGGTCAACACATCATTCTTAATTCAGCGCATCAACAGAATGCTACAAATTCATTAGGGCCATAACATTGCAGATTTTCTTTTGAGTTGTAACCAATATTGGTTGTTTTTCTTTACTTTTTATTTTAAAATGTTAATAACTTTGGAACCAAAGGGTCCCCAGGGATGAGTAAAACAGTGTGCTTCAACTTGAGTATGATTCAGAGTAGGAGTAAAAATGTGTGTGGGGTGTGAGGGAGATACCGCTTTACTGTGCATTAATGGTTCAATTTCTTCCTCGCAGAGATGGGAGGAATGGGAGTATTAGACAAATTATTCCTGCCATGATCGAGAACAAGGCAGACTGTTTTATTCCAATTCTTTATTTTTTATGCTGCATAACGTTGATATTTTGGTGTAAACCTATACTGTATGTAGGCTCTATGTAATATAACATTAATGTTGAAGAAAACTATAAAAATAAAGTACTTGGCAATCGGAATACTATGAGCCATTCATGGTTTATGTGTGGAAATTAGACATAAAATACATAGAGTTGAAGGTGGGGGAATTGGTACGTTGAGACAAAAAAAAACCTTTGTTATAAGCGGAAAGTTAGAATAGGTTATACAGACAGACGCCACTTGAATCTACAAGATGCCGAGTGGTTGCAAGTTCTGTTTAAAGGATACATGTTGGTGTGTTTTCGTTTGCCGTTTCCTGGAAGGAAACTGTGGCCTCCGGCTCATTGTTTTCACGTCACGTACGTACCGAGTTCTTCAGTAAGTTTTATATCAGCTTGAGATTGAGCAGGCTCCAACCCTCTTTCAATGTCCTCCCCATGAGCCTCCTAAAGTTCCACAGGCTCTCGCTGATATGGAAGAACTGGATGTTTAATCAGGATCCTGACCATGTGTTTCAGGTGGAGAATACCAGAGTAAACAATGAGGACAGCCTGCACAGGGAGACTTCTGTCAGACAGTCCCGCCGGCGCTTTCGGAAAATTAACCAACACGGAGAACGCCAAACCATTACGGATAATGTGGAAGCAACCAGTTATATATCGGTGAGTTTGCAATGGAATAAATGACTTTGACATATGACCCTCCCTTATGAGAGAACAGATACATATTTTACTGTATGATTTGTCATGTTGGATGCAGCATTGTGGTTCTGTCTTTGTTTTTATACTGTATGTATCTATATCTATACCTATCTCTGCCGTGTTGGCTGTGATGCAGATTAGGTGTAGGCTATTTTGATGTCTTTTAATGGACCAGCAGGAGAGTTATTGACAGATACAAATAGCGTGAATAGGGCTTTCAAACCTCATAGGTTTCTTCATAGTTAAGAGACCTTATACTGCATGAAGAAAAGTAAGCCCAGTTATGAGCGCTCTTTCCCCTAGGTGGGTGTATTATGGCATTATTAAAATAACTTTATTAAATTAATCCTTTAAATATATACATGGTGAAACAGACGCAAAGCTGTATCCTTTAACACCTGTTGTGGGTGTTAGGATTTTATGTTAATGAGGGTTGTTATTGTTTATGAATACTTAGCCTCTAGTACAATGACCAATGTTGAAAATTAAATACCCCTTTAGTCTATATTGGGGTTTAAGATGTATAGACACCTTCCATAACCATCCTGATATACATAGTCACTCTAAATATATATAAGGATTCATTTAATAAAGTTATTTTAATAATGCCATAATGCACCCACCTAGGGGAAAGAGTGCCCAAAACTGGGTTTACTTTTCTTCATACAGTATATTGTACTTGCCTTGACCCAGAGGAGCACCATTCCCTACCGTACTTTTTGGCTGAGCGAGGGCACCCCCCTCTTTTTTGTGTTTATAGTTGTGAACTATATGTTAATGTATGAATACACATCCAGGTTGTCTCATAAATATTTATATTTAATGAATTGGTGGTATTTGCCCATATTTACTAAGCGGTGCTATGACAAAAGGCACCTTCTTCACCAGCTCCAATTGCTTGGTAAGGTGTTTTCCATTGCAGGAAGGTGACTCATGGAACAGCACCTCATTGTATATATGGTTCATAATGGCTTTAAAAGAACTGACAGATAAGATAGGGAGCAATAAGTGAAAAGCTTCAGCTAAGAACAGTCTAAGGCTGCGTCCATAGCACGGGAAGCCGTGCTAAGCCCCTGCATCCTCAATGAGGATGCTATGAGAGGGGGCTCACGCGAGCGTCCGCAGGCGTGCTGATGCGTTGGATTTTTCAGCCGACAGGCGAAGCTGTTTTTCAGAGCTCTGTCGGCCGAAAACATCCAATCAGCGCGAGGCAGTGTCAACGTCACGGCGCCGTGACGTTGGTGCGTAGCGGGCTATTGACCCAGCGACGTCACTGCTCCGCGTCCCCCCCTCCCTATCGCGCACGCTGGCTCGCCTGCATGTGCATGAAATCGCACAGAATTCAGCGTCGGCGCGGCTCCGAACTGCTCCCCCCTCTATGGACGCAGCCTAAGGCCTTGTATATAGGAGCCCGTGTGCTGCACAGGCGATCCGTGGCCTGTGGGATCTGGAGGAGGAGACGCGACCAAGAGCAGCGGTGATTCACAGTTTGGAGGTCTGCCCGTGACATCACGTGAGCGGTTCGCCCTCAATGGCTGAACCGTGCACGTGACTCGGCTGATGCGTGACAATCAAAAGATTTTGTTTCGCGAAAAATCAGCCACGCACGCGCGCTCTATGGCCATGTGCTTTGCCTTAAAGCCTTTTTTGTTACGCGCCGTCGGGCTGACTATGGACACGGCCAAAGGGTGGAGAGGAGAGAGGATGAAGCAAAGTGTAAACAGGTACATATGGGAATAGTGGGATTTGTTGTTGTTGTAAATAGGATATTATGCATTAAATCTTTTCTCATTGTTGCCAGAGGACGGCAAAACATTTCTTTGAATAGGTGGAAATCTACATCTCTTAGTAAAATTAATGAGCTTTATGGAGTGATGATCCCATGTACGTTCCAGTAATCGAAGCTCCTTTTGTTTCTAGGAAGTAGACCTTAAGTGGCCCTAGCCATGTCTGATATTGATTTGTGTGTGTGTGTGTGGTTCCCTAGTTCAACTGCACTCAACCCCCCAGTAATAACCACTGGAGCATCCTTCCCTTTAAATATGTTTGATGCTTGGAGGCACCAAAAGGTCATCAAGGGAGTACAGTGGAGATCAGCAGCTGTTAATGGAGTTGAGCACCCCTGATATAGACTCTATATCAATGATTGAAATAAAATAGCGTCAAACAAAATGAAAAGCAGTTTCCTTTATTTTTCCCGTGTATAGCACTGACCTTGCATAAAATTTGCAAAATTCTCAAATCGGTTTACAATCTCATTTTGGAGGCACAGGGAAATATTGACTTGCCCAAGGTCACAAGGAGCAGACACTGGAATTCGAACCTCTGCTTGAAAAGAACAAACCAAAGTGAACTAATTCCAGTGACATGTTTAAGGGATATCATAAGGCTAATTGATATCTTTTATCCAAATCTGATATCTACTGTATAATTATTTATTTATTTTTTAAAGTTAGATTTTGGAAGGGTTTGATCCCCTCTGGCTGGTCCATTTTGTGTGATGTCACTTTGTGTTGAGCTGTTCAGCAAGGACTTCTACAGCCAGAGTCCCACCTCCCCTTATCTTCATTGGTTCTCTGGTTCTCTGATAAGGACAGGGTGGGATAAATGTAAAGAAAACATGTGATGGATAAACACAGTTCACATTTAGAGGCCCCTAAGAAATCTACTGTAACTGGCTGACTGTTGACTTGCACTTTCAAAGTCAGTGTCATGGTTTTCAGAGGCCATGCCTTTCTCACTGAGCCACTCCTTCAGCCTTTAGTTGGCTAAACATATAAACCATGGTACATGCAGAACTGTTTTATTATTTGTTTTATGTTATCTGCAGTAGTTCTTCCCTTTTTCTCTATGCTGTAGTAATATGAAACCTCTGATTATATTCTTATCTTTTGGGATACAGAGGCGTTTTGAATAACGCAAACCTGCTTGGGTTGAAATAATATCATTGCTTTTACTTTTCTATGTTCGTGCTGATTTGTAATTTTTTGTGAAATCCTCAGTTTTTTTTTTTTTTTACTATTACATATGCGAGGGTTCGCAGAATAAAATGGCTTCCTTCTTATCGCCTAAAGGAGTAGCTTGTTGGTAACAATCTGCCTTCGGAGTGGGTAAACCCAATTTGGATTCCCAGCGCCCGCTCTCCTTGTGTCCTAGAGCAAGTCCCTTCACATGGTGTTTAATTGGGAAGTCCCTGGTAAGAATGGGAAAGACCTTCCTCCAGCTTCCTTGATTCTCTGCGGGAGTAAAACAGCTGGCGACCATTTTGA
>NC_134487.1:167866593-167919093 GCF_040206685.1 Ascaphus truei | reverse complement strand
ATATCTCCCTCTCCCCATACCTTCCCCTCAGCTCCTCATACCTCCCCCTCCACATACCTTCCCCTCAGCTCCTCATGTCTCCCCCTCCCCATGCCTTACCCTCAGCTCCTCATATCTCCCCCTCCCCATACCTTCCCCTCAGCTCATCATATCTCCCCCTCCCCATGCCTTCCCTTCAGATCCTCATATCTCTCCCTCCCCATGCCTTCCCCTCAGATCCTCATATCTCTCCCTCCTCTCCTTCTAGGACACACACACACACACACACACACACACACACACACACACACACACACACACACACACACACACACACACACACACACACACACACTGAGAAGCAGCTCACTCCATCCGGCCCCGGTACTAAGCCCCGACCCGACATACTCTGACCTCCAACCAATCCCTGCTTCTACTCTCTAAGCCCACCCCCCCCCCCCACCAACATTCTAACATAGAAAAAAATACTATCTGGCTGCCGCATCCTCCTCCTCGGCGCCGCCGCTCGCTCCCCCCGCGCATCCCCCCCGCACATCGTCGCCGACTCCCCCGCGCACCAGGGAGAAAAACCGGGACATTCCCGGGATGGACGGGCAACCGGGATAGCCCAGCAAAAACCGGGACTGTCCCGTCAAAATCAGGACAAATGGTCACCCTAGTGAAGTGCAGCTTTTGTGAACATGACTCGGAAGGTTCAAGGATACTTGTGAGCTCCCCTCAGCCATTAACATGAATTATAGGCTAAAGCAGTAAAATTCAGGGCATTATTGAAAACCCTGCTTTCTTGTTAAAATTCCGGCCTTTATCCAATCATTAATGCCTGGAATTTTAGCAGCTTGCACAGTGCAGTTTTCAATATGTTTATTTCCAGCCAATCAGCTTTCAGAACAGCTAAGACAGGACAGGGGATTGGTTTGCTGGAAGTAAAAGCTCTGAGACAGGGTAGGGGATTGGTCAGGACGTATCAGCCACGGGTTGACTCCTCCCCCTCCCGAGCTGACAGATTTTCTGAGCAGATTCAGTTGATTTGGGGGTGGGGGTGTCTGCAGAGAAGTAAGTGGCTGTCTGCAGTTTCTTTGTGGCTGCAGTTTGTGTGTGTTTGTGTGTGTGTGTGTGTGTGTGTGTGCGCGCTGTTGTGTTGTATATCTGTGTAGAGGTGCTGTGTGTATAGAGCTCCAGTGTGTGTGTGTCAGTGTCAGCAGCAGTGTTTAAGAGTGTAGCATGTGTGTGTAGCATGTGTGTGTAGCAGCAGTTTGTGTGTGTAGAGGTGCTGTGTTGTGTGTAGAGGTACTGTGTATAGAGGTGCAGTGGTGTGTGTGTGTGTGTGTAGATGTGCAGTGTTGTGTGTGTGTGTAGAGGTGCTGTGTTGTGTGTGTAGAGGTGCTGTGTTGTGTATAGAGGTGCAGTGTTGTGTGTGTGTGTGTGGGGGGGGGGGTTGTGTGTGTAGAGGTGCTGTGTTGTGTATAGAGGTGCAGTGTTGTGTGCATGTGTGGGGGGGGGTGTGTAGAGGTGCTGTGTTGTGCTGCGTTGTGTGTAGAGATGGGGGGGGGGGGAGAGTGCAAAGTTTAGCAAGTGGCTGCATTTTTTATTGTGGCTGCAGTTTGTGTGTGTGTGTTGTGCTGTTGTATGTGTAGCAGTAGTTTGTGTGTGTGTAGAGCGGATGTGTGTGTATAGAGCTCCAGTGTATGTGTGTGTCAGTGTCAGCAGCAGTGTTTATGGGTGTAGCATGTGTGCGTAGAGCTGCTGTGTTGTGTGTGTAGAGCTGCTGTGCTGTGTGTGTGGTGTGCTTGTGTGTGTAGAGGTGCTGTGTTGTGAGTGTAGAGGAGGTGCTGTGTTGTGTCTAGAGCTCCAGTGTGTGTGTGTGTGTGGTGTGCTTGTGTGTGTAGAGGTGCTGTGTTGTGTGTCTAGAGCCCCAGTGTGTGTGTGTGTGTGTGTGTGTGTGTGGTGTGCTTGTGTGTGTAGAGGTGCTGTGTTGTGTGTGGTGTGCTGTTGTGTGTATGTGTGTAGCAGCAGTTTGTGTGTGTTGAGCTGCTGTGTGTGTTTGTGTGTGTGTGTGTACACAGAGGGGGCGGCTGTGGATATAGTGTAGCTGTGGTGTGGATATAGATAGCTGCAGTGTAAGCATATATAGAGGTGGTTTTATGTATTTATAATTTTATTTTAATAAAAAAATCTATTTAACTATACAAAAGTGTCTATTATTTATGAAAAAAATCTACATGTAGCCTATAATAGTAATAATCCCCGAAGAACTGGGCATTATTGGCCAGTAATGCCCTGTTCTTCGGGGATTATTACTTCCGCACGTTTTCTGGGGGGGGGGGGGGTAGACTAAATTCGATCCACACACCAAAATTTGTCTGCAAATTGAGTACTAAAAAATCAGAACACACATGTATCTACATTTAGTTAAGTTATGAAGGGTAAAAAAAGTGACAAAAAACCCTCCACAGTAAAGCATATAGCAAATTGGAAATATTACTGTATGCTCATTTGCATGTCTTAGGCTACGCTTATAGTGCCGGCGACGCGAAAATCCAATAGAGATGACTTCCAGCGATCGTGACCAAACCGTTGCTCTGTCGTGTCTCGCTTACTTAAAGCGCATGCGACAGCGGTGATGCATTTGTTTCGCCGCGACGCGCTGTCACTGTCTCCGGCACTATAAGCACAGCCGTAGACAGGTCTGCACCCTGCCTTTCACCATTATCACCCAGCACACAGTGCTTTCACTGCAGCAAGGGATTCTGGGAAATGACATGCAAATGAGCACACAGTGCCACCTTTTGCTTCAAACCCATATTACATGGTCCCAATGGCTGTCTGTGGGTTTACTGGCTATGCATCTTAACACAGGCTGTGCTCAAAAGCTTTGAAATGCAGCAAGCATGAGCTTATAGGGCACCATGTTATATGGTTTTGAAAGCATAAGGTGGCACTGTGTGCTCATTTGCATGTCATTTCCCAGAATCCCAGGCAAATGAGTATACAGTAATATTTCCATTTGCTATATATATCTATATATCTCTATCTAATGAATCGGCTTTGCATGTTTCAGTGTGCAGGCATCTTTCATCAGCTTTCCAGAACAGTATCGTCATATTCTGTCATTTTATTGCGAGCACAAAGGAGGGAGGGGGGACACGGCTCTGCATATAGCTTGAAATAAGTGTGTGTGTGTATGTGACTGTGTGTGTGTGTGTGACTGCGTGTGTGCGCGAGCGCATACTGTATATGCACATATGCACCCCTCCTCTCTATATAGACAAACATGCAGTTGCATAGACAAACATGCAGTTGCAGAGACAATGTGTTTACTTTTGTTATTTTTATGGCATTTAAAATCTTTCAAATAATACTCTTCTGTAAATGTCACTTGCTGCGTGACCTTTTCCGATTTACCGTTACAGTACATCTCAGAAGAAGGTTCTAGGTAAAGTCGAAGCTCTTGAGAAAATAGGCTGTTTTTTCCGTGTTCCTGCTTCTAAATATAGAAGCTTACATCACCCTAGCTGTGATACCAGTCTCTTTCTCCTCCTTCGTTTTTCCCTGAGGATGGATCATATTTTCATATCCTTTATGAAAGCGATTTCAACACCGTATGTTTGTAAAAGTGCAGTGTAAATTGGTGCCCTGCAGTAATGAAGGGGCGGCTGCAATTTTGCAGCTAATACATATACACACACATACATACACGTGTATATATACATTGTATATCAGGATTTGGGTGGAGTGAAAATGATTTCCTGAGACTTCAGCACTGCATTTAACACTCTTAACGGCAAACTCTCCTGGGGGGCGTTGAACGGGAATATATTGTGATTAGAGTGGGAAACGAAAACCTTTAGCTGTTTACACTTTGTATGAATCGTGAATGACAAAGAACTTTCATATAGTTATATTTTTGTATGTGTGACAATATATTCTTTTATAGTGTTACCAGTGTACTT
Source organism: Ascaphus truei (assembly GCF_040206685.1). Classification (NCBI taxonomy): domain Eukaryota; kingdom Metazoa; phylum Chordata; class Amphibia; order Anura; family Ascaphidae; genus Ascaphus; species Ascaphus truei. Next base: position 167,915,143 of record NC_134487.1, on the reverse strand, counting down.
ATTTTGCACATTAGAACATTTATAAGAGTGTTTGATTACAATCAGATTTTTGGTGATTTAGCAACAGGGAGTTAGTGACTTATGTTATAGACCCAAGAAGCGATCGCCAGGACTTATGGGGTTTCTCCCATTTTAAAGCTGCAGTTCAAGCAATATCCTAAGTGTGTTTGTTTAAAAAAAAAAAAAAAAATCAGTTTTGTACTATGAGAAAATACTTGTAACATTTAAAAAAAAAATTGCCTTTTTAATGTCATCTAATGTGACAAGCATTGTTCTTCCTATAGCAACCATTTACAAAGTCACATCCCCTTCCCCTTCTGAAACAGCATCACCTTTTTGAGCCCTGCCCTCTCTCTAGCAGTGAACCAATTGAATCTAGTGCCTGCCTGGTCACATGATCTTCCTCACAGAGCTTTGGCTGTCAGTGCAGCAGGAGGATGCATTTAGTGAACCCCGAGTTGAATCTTCGCCAATTTGATCGACAACTTAGCTAATCACTTGTCCGTGTGTACATTGTATTGATGCACATATTGAATGACTTTTTTTTTGAACTGCAGCTTTAAGGGCAGTGCTCTATTTTTACCAGGCTCCTTTTTCTTCAGTCACCTTTCAGTTTGCCATTTCTGAGGAATATATTTGCAAACAACTTTACAATTGCGCTTCACTGGCATTTCGACTGTCACCTTTGGGGTACAATCCCCCTTCCTATATAACAGCTTCTGGAGACATAAATAACTTTTAGGGGGTAAATTCAGTCATTGATTGATGGCAACTTGCCCATGATCGTATACTGATAATCATGGCTCAAAAACATTATCTCCTTGTCCAGGACGAGTGGAAATTCAGTGTAGCAAAATGTTTCTTTCTTTTATTACATTTTCTGTTCGGTTTGACTAATCCCAGGCGTTATTATCGGTTCCTGATTCTTTCGGGGAACCAAGCACTTGGTAAGGTGCCAAACTGCACTTAGTGTGCAGGGAGCGCGGACGGCACAGCTCTCAATCACAACGGGAACGTCCAAACTCTCACCCACAATGCCTTGTGTCTGCCACTGTAGGTGTAACTTTGGAAGCTCCCGAAGTCTTTTAATGACATGAAGGTGGAATCTGTGTGTGATCATTCATACTGTTTCGCAGAGCTTGGCTGAACGAGCGACTTTCTTCATTTACTGATGAATCTTAGTGGTATTTTTCAAACCCTGCTGCTAATACATGTAAAGATTTCATTAAGGCTATTTATAGTCAATTCTGGTGACTTTATCATTATATAATTTCAATATGTTCTTACACTTATATTTCAGCTCACAGTGCAATCAGTTTATTATAGTAGTTCACTTTACAAATAGGAAGGAATAAAAAGCTTCCAGAAGTGATCAGTAGGCCAACAGTGTTCATACATTTTAGATCTTTTTAACCCTTTCAGACCTTTTTGTCTCCATGAAACCAGATCTACTGCACCTATCCTTTGTGCTTGAAAATCTGGCATGTGACGACAGTCACTTCTTCTTATACCTTAGGTAGATATTGTGTAACTTCTTTGAGATTCTATAATTGCTGATATAGCAAAGCTTTGTGTTCTCATTGCTGCTGTCACACGCAGCCACAGCAGCCTTGATGCATTACTGCTGCAGGGTTACATTCAGACGCCAGGATCCCCGCAGCTCAATCCTGGCAGACCCTGTCGCCCGCAGACCTTTGCTTGTTCATCCGCAGCGACGAGGACAGCAAGTCCTGCTATATTTGTAGGGTTCTGAAATATAGCAAAAAGAACAAAGTACAATATCAGATATTGCTAGTTTATTTGGTGAAAACGCTGCATGACTTTGTACCATATAGGACATGAGCGAAACCACAGCTTTGGGCAATAGCCTAATGGGAATATACTATTTGAATAGTTAAACCAGGTAGGCCTGTATACATGAAAACATTTTTGGTTGACTTTAAAAAAAAAAAAAAAAAAATATATATATATATATATATATATATATATTATGCCATAGTAACACCACAAACCATACTGTATTTACCAAATGTAGCAGTTTGTCAGGGAGAGTACCAATTTCCAGATCAGCCTTCACACGCCAAATTCAGAGCATCCTTGTTTATTTTCCCTAGCCTATTACTGAAGTGTTAGCAGAATACATACAGGTCCTAGAAGGAAGCACATTTATTTTCTCTTGCCTCAGACATTGGTTAGTACAATTTGATGTATACCCATCAGAGCTGCCACTGTTTACGGACTTTACTTCCCTCACAAACCGTTTTACCTTTATTGAATTCCTGTAGCTAAAGGCTTAACGTCCGAACACTTCTTTATCTCACCACTGGCACCAGTGAAACTAAAATTGAGAGTAACTGGGTTTGATTTAGTACCTATGCTTCCCCAGCCGTTTCATCTTAAGCAGACATTAAATAATTTTTCTTTAAAAAAAATTCCAGCTCCACGGAGACTTCAGGTCACAATGGCTTTTAATACAGAAGGTAAACTATGTTCTTTCATTGGGTTTTTCTGTAGTCGTTCAGTGCTGAAGTGCAGTACTACTGCTCCTACAGTCATACAAGTAAGCAGAATAATGGAGGAATTCAATATGCTCCAGAGCCATTGATCACGTTATCAGCCCAAAATATCCATTGAGCTGAAGCGGAGTTTCTAGCCGATTAATGGTGCAATTGACGACTTTGGAGCCCTAAGTGTCGAGCACTTTGTCTTCCCAAAACAAATGTCCCTGAATCATAACCGCTTTACACTGTGTACAGCGAAATCTTGGGTTAGGAAGTGGAGCGCCAGCAGACCCACTGATGCCTAGTTCAGTGTCTCCATTTTGGGCTTGTCAGCTGGAACTTGGAGCCTGGCTCGATTAGATCTATTTTTAAACGTTGATCTCGTATTCCCTTTTCTGTCTCTGATAATGGCCATATCTGCCCCATGGAGATACAGGTTTGATCTTGACAAGTGGTGTTGGAAGAAATAACGGGATGAAAAAAAGATGTCGAGTAAATAGCAGTTTTTGTTCCTCTTTCTAAAATGGACCTAGGAAATCTCCATGGTCATGTTGCAGAAAATGTAAAATAATGTATTGTTTTGTATCATGTTGCAATTGTAATAAATTATATGAATTTTCTCTCGCCAAAAATATTATAACTTTAATTATAGTAGTCCAGGATTGCTGCGTAGAGCGATGTATCGTCCTGAAGAAGCACCCACTACTTTTCCCAGCCACTGTTGGCTCCATAAATAGCCCAGCGCATTTTAATATCATTTTTTCTGTGACACTGTCCTTTATTTAGAAGTGTGTTTTCTTCTCCTTGAAGCTTGTGCTAGTTGCTTGATCCTGTTATTAAAACCCAAGTGTTTGTATATAATTTATTAGATTTAGTGGGACTTAAATCGAAAGTTACGTATTGTCCGCTGCATTAATATATGAAAGTACAGAGAGCAGGGAGGTAGTTATTGTTTAACGATGCAGTAATTTGTCCTGAAATTAAATAACCATGGTAATGTTTAAGGGGTTACATTTTGGTACATACATTCCCCAGTGTATGAATTGTCTATGGTTTTTCTCGTTTCACACTCATATCATTGTGAAATCCCTTAGTGGTTTTAAACATTAATGCCAATTATATTTTGGGTATATTGAGAAGTCGATGCCATTGTAACTTTTCTGCAACTGCTTTAGTACTTGGTCCTTATCACTGTAGCTTTGGATTTACTGCGGGCCATGCAGAGCTGAACAGTGCTAATTTATTTAATTAGGGAACCCCCAGTTCCCAATATCAATGAAGTTATCGGTATCACTTCCTGGTTTCTACAGGGGTTTAAATGGCCGTCCGCGAGGAAGCAGCACCAAACAACATTGCAGTCTCATATTGGCCCGTGTTATGCGGGAGATTTAAATCACTGTTTTCCCCTGGAGGGGCTGAGATGGGTAATCTGACTGGTTAGTATTTTAGGAACCTGAAATGAACGCAGTTCATTAAACAAGGGGGTTTAAAAAAAGCCAATCAAGGGGCTTACTTCGTTAACCTCTTCAGGGGCTTCATTGACCTCTAACTGCATTGCAAGCTGCTCTTATAATGAATAGCTTGAAGAACCCATATGGTAGTATGGCCATTGATTTCTACCCCCTTGCTTTCCTCCTCTAGAACCTTTATTCTGCCTTTTTGAATCCAGTGGATCTCAAGATTTTTTTATGACTGCTGATGGTCTCATGGGAATTTCTCATTGGAAGACCTCCTTGCTCTTTGCTGTGGGAATCCACAGGTTACAGAGGCGTTCTACACTTGCTCTTGGAATTTTTGGTACAAGGAACAATAGCCGTTGTAGCTGAATGTTCAACATCTTGATCATGTATATGATAGCTTTTCTATAGCATTCAGTGGTAAGTCCTGAACAGTATATCACAACATATCAAGCGAACATAACCTGTGTCACTGGTCTGATCTGTGAATCAACATGGCACCACCACCTACAATACAAACCTTTCCTTTACCGTCCTCGGCATAGTGCTTGCTGAATTAAACAGAGCACTCTTACCTGACAGGACTTAAACAATTCCAATTTGGCAAACCCGTTGTTACATATTGTGACTTTGGCAGGTTTCCTATAGCACAGGAGGCAGAAAGATTAATTTGTTATACAATGGTAGCACTAACCACTTTGTCCATGCAGTGAAAGGCTGACAATGATATCCCACTATCTAAAACAGCCCTAGTACATTTCTGTTCTGTATCTGAGATGCCAGCCTCATTCAGTCTTGCTGGCGATCAGCCAGTTTCTGCTCCTCTTCCTTCCCTAAAATATCGTTAGCTTTTAACTGGTTACCTCTCAACGCAGACCATTAAAAGACTAGAAAAACTGGGTGAGGTGACAGATTTTTCAATCAGCTCCCATATAGAATGAGGTCATTATTTCCTTTTCTCTGAGCGCTGTTTAGCTGGCAGGTTTGCACGCAGGGTCTCTACGAGAGCATTCTCCCGAGTGCTTGCCAGAGCTTCGTTCTGATTGGATGCTACATGAAAAAGATGATGTCATTCACATTTATTGTAGGAAAATGCTCCCCCCCCCCCACATTTCTTTCTCATTATTTACCCAGTGTTAACAGTACTTTCTAAATGTACCATTCCAACTCGATTCTTCAAAAGTACTTGATGTTTTCTGAACTGTGCCATAGCTTACAAAGGATAAATGTGCATATCGGAGGAGAGCTTTTCTGTGTTGTCAGCAGGTGCAGGCAAAATGAGATGCTTTGTGTAGCTGGTTTCTCGCTGGCTATTCCCCTGTGGAAAATCAAAGTATGAAACCTAAAATACAGTTGGAATTAGTTAATTAAGCCTTAATGTGCCTGCAGCGCACTGATACGCAATGCATTGAGATGCCGCGCATTCAGACACTCTACAGCATTGAATGGGTTAAGGCAGATTTACATTTGCACCAACCTGTTTGATGTGGGCTATTGTCTCTGTGAAAATGACTAGGCTGCCAAATAATAGTACAGCACTGTGTATAGCCATTCATATTGAGCTGTTTGTAGCGTGGTGTATTCAGAGATTGGAAACGGCAAAAAAGTACATGTAGTAAATAAATTACTGCAGTCTATAAAGGACTCTGATAGTAAAACAAAATGCGTGTGTGTATGTCATGATAATATCATGAGATATTACGTCTTTTAATCAATCTTGGGGGGGGGGGCACTAAAAGTGAGTATGTTGTGGAGAAGGCAGTAAATGATCACCAGAGACTACTGTCAGCCTTAAACAATACTACAGATGCAGCGGCCGTTATTTTAAGGAATACCTGGGTACATCCCACGTTACGCCGCGTGGTGGACCTGAGATGGTCAGTTGCAGACATAATGGCCGGCCGGAAAATCAGCCATATAGTAAACCCTGGAGTTGCTAGCGGCACCCACTACGGAGGTAATAATCTCCGGACGCAGGGTGTCCCCGATGCGGAAATGAATGGGGTTCAGCTCCGAAGACCCCCTTCTTCAATCCTGTGTAAAAAAAAAAAAAGTCTGTCTTGGATTGTCTCTTTATAGAGCCCACAAAATTAGAACCAACAATTAACAATGTGGCAACAAAACTGTATCCGAAAAATTCTAGGAGATATTGAGGGTTCCTCCATAAACTATCATAGTGCTGTCCGGGGCACATTGAAGTCAATGGAAGTTTCTATGCGACTGCTCCCTGATCGGCATCATCACAATTTAATAGTTTCATGAGTAACCTCTATGAAGTTTGTTAATGTATGTATATCTTTATTTATATAGCACCATTAATGTACATAGCGCTTCACAGCAGTAATACACGCGACGATCATATAAATAGAAAATAATACAAATAACACATACTGTGAAGAAGTGCTCATCTCAGAGTTTCTTCTCCATGCGCACTCACAAAAGTAAACACAACTGGAAAATGTTTAAGGAACAGTACTTGTTGAACCCAAGTGCCAAATGTTACAAATGTTTGGTGATAGCCAGTCACTAAAACGCACACACAGCTGTCTGTATGCCTGCCCACGCACATATACTGTACATAGACACACACACACACAGCTGTCTGTATGCCTACGCACGTATACATATAGTATGTGTGTACATAGACACACACACACAGCTGTCTGTATGCCTACGCACGTATACATATAGTATGTGTGTACATAGACACACACACACAGCTGTCTGTATGCCTACGCACGTATACATATAGTATGTGTGTACATAGACACACACACACAGATGTCTGTATGCCTACGCACGTATACATATAGTATGTGTGTACATAGACACACACACACAGATGTCTGTATGCCTACGCACGTATACATATAGTATGTGTGTACATAGACACACACACACAGCTGTCTGTATGCCTACGCACGTATACATATAGTATGTGTGTACATAGACACACACACACACAGATGTCTGTATGCCTACGCACGTATACATATAGTATGTGTGTACATAGACACACACACACACAGCTGTCTGTATGCCTACGCACGTATACATATAGTATGTGTGTACATAGACACACACACACAGCTGTCTGTATGCCTACGCACGTATACATATAGTATGTGTGTACATAGACACACACACACAGATGTCTGTATGCCTACGCACGTATACATATAGTATGTGTGTACATAGACACACACACACAGATGTCTGTATGCCTACGCACGTATACATATAGTATGTGTGTACATAGACACACACACACAGATGTCTGTATGCCTACGCACGTATACATATAGTATGTGTGTACATAGACACACACACACAGCTGTCTGTATGCCTACGCACGTATACATATAGTATGTGTGTACATAGACACACACACACAGATGTCTGTATGCCTACGCACGTATACATATAGTATGTGTGTACATAGACACACACACACAGCTGTCTGTATGCCTACGCACGTATACATATAGTATGTGTGTACATAGACACACACACTGTTTGGCTTCAAACAGCATATTGTTGCTGTGCCGCAGTCTCTTCAAAGTCTTGGCTGGTAAAAGCTTTAACATACTGTAGTTCGGCAAATTCACTACATCATACCCATAGGCCATGTACACGATAGGGGCTGTCCATCATATTTTGCTGGGCTTCCTTCATCGCTGCAGAAGAAAGCTAAATAGCGGCAGTGGGTGCTTCCGAATGAGCCGTACAAGCCAATGCAGACCATGCTCTGTAATGTGTACATGCCCCTCCAGGACTGGAGAGGATAAATGGTCTCATCTTTATTAGCACAAAGCATTTTCTTTCTTTCCAAAAAGTAGCATCCCTCTTAGATTTGTGCCCAATCTTATAGTAGTACAACTGCAAACTGAATTCTTATTATCGAAGTGTTTTTAATTGCACACTGCAGTCAATCAGCATGGGTATTCCAGGGAATACATTTACTTTATTGCATTGTGATACTCTAGGGACCTCCTTAGAGTTTGAACATAGAAGCAGCATCATGTAACCTATTCCGTTCACCTAGATCAACCCTTTTTTTGACGTTTTAACTTTATTTCTATTGTTATTGGTATATAAACAAAAATGAAGTTTTAATATTCGATATTGTTGATTGTCAGGTTCAGTTTAGGGTTTTTTGCAAGAGTGTAGCATTAAAAATAGTTATTGTCCTTCTACTTTGTGTTTTATGTATTCCAGGGAATACATTTCCTTTATTGCATTGGGATATACTAGGGACCCCTTTCAGTTTGACCATACAGTACAAGCAGCATCATGTAACGTATACACAGATAAACACTGCACATTGGGCCATCAATAGTATATCCTATTGTATTCTTGCATGTGACAGAGGGGTGAATGAAAGTTACACCCCCTGAATCCCTGCAGTTGCTGAAGGACAGTGGTAATGTGTTAAGGAGATGTTATTCTGTGTTTACATTAAACATTGGGGATAACATGGATTTCACTGGAAAACACATTGTGCAGTTTGATTATTAGGGGGCTATGTACAAATATTAGCGGCATATGTTGGTATGTGATTATGTTGGTGCAGGGTTTCTCATTGTTTGTATTGTGCGCATCATGTCATACACAGAAATGCATTGCGTTGTTTGCGTCTCCTTACGCCAAGATAAACATGACTGACAATTGTAATGTATTTATGGCGCACAAAAATGGTGCATACCTGCAATTTAATACGCCATATTTAAATAATGTGCGCCACAGCCATCTAACTCCACCCCACAAAGCAAACATTGGTTGTATACATTGCAGATGTAGAATCCAGACAGGAAAAGCCGGTGCACAGCCCGAAAAAAACAGCGCTGGACGTGGTGACCAATTAGAGCATTTATTGATTAAAAAACATCAAGGTAGAGTCCTGACATATCCTCTAACACGTTTCACGCACAGGGCACTTTGTGAAACGCGTTAGAGGATCTGGCAAGACTCTACCTTGATTGGTCACCACATCCAGCATTGTTTTTTCAGGTGGTGCACCGGCCTTTTCTATCTGGATTCTACCTCTGCTGATCTTCCTGCCTGGGAGCACGCTGTGCTGAAGCTGCTGTGTCCGTGATCGGGAGTTTTTACAACTTTATAGTGCTTTCTTGCAAGCCAATTGTTTATATTTACATGCTGACCCCCTCCCGGTTTGGGTTGTGAACGTGGTGTGGATAGCACCGTGCAGCGGGCATCCGCCATTACTTCCCTTCACCGTGGCAATAGGTTGTTTTTCATTGACTCTATATCTCACGAATTTGATCAGACACTACATCTGCTTTCACATTTGAATGAACTGTAAGGATATCCTAAGCATACTTTTCCCAATACTACAGTATAAGTTTTTTCGAGCACCAGACTTGTGGACTATCTTAGCCCACTTTCACTCACATGTATACATTGCCGCACTGAGACACAATAACCTGTCATTTTCCTGTGTATTCTTTTTATAGTTCTGTGTGTCTTTTTTATGAGACAATCACTTATAAATAGCCCATTTAGTGTCCAAACCAAAGTTTTCAACCTGCTGTTCAGTGCATAAGTAAATACATACACAAATAAAATATTAAAGAAATCCAGTTGAGGCATTGTTGCTTTAATGATGGTTTATTATTTTGGATAAAAAGCTGGTTACCATCATAAATGTATTTATGCTCATAGAACCAGGTCAAATGGCACACACACACACACACACACACACACACACACACACACACACACACACACACACACACACACACACACACACACACACACACACACACACACACACACACACACACACACACACACACACACACTCCCATGCCACTCCCATGCCACTCCCATAACCCACACCCAACCACACACCTTGGCCAAACTAGCACAGAACTGCTCCTCTTGTTGAGTACTACTATTCTTCTGATGGGCAAGTATAGCACTGTCCTTTGAAGTGGGACAGGAATCCCATTGCGTTTGCAGGATATTTGGACACACTTTTTTTGTTTCTGTTCCATAAATTAGTTCAGAATTTATTGTGCTTTTAGTTTTCGGCAAAGAAAAGCAAAGCATGCCGTAGCCACGCTATTCAGAAAACATGTGTTAATATTTAGATATTTCCTGGACACTGATTATCCCTCAGAACCCTTTAAATAGTTTGCGAAAGTTCTAATTTCACTAGTACTTGCAAAAGGTGTTTTAAATATGGTGGGGATTTTAACCCTCTAGCTGTTGCAGGGACAAGCAAAGTGTATTTTAGCATTGATGGGGATTAATTTGCCTTGCTCTTAAAATAAGTCCGTTAACCTAATTGCACAGTATTGCAGCCCCCCTGGCAACAGAGGGGTTAAATGCCCTGATGAGGATTTTGTTTATTTGCTTACTGGTGGTGTTTATGGACAGTAGCCTTTAGAGCAGAGGTGGCCAACTCTTCAAGGGCCACCAACAGATCGGGTTTTCAAGATATCCCTGCATCAGCACAAGTGGCTCAGTCTTTGACTGTCCCTGTGCGGAAGCTGGGATATCCTGAAAACCTGACCTGTTGGTGGCCCTTGAGGACTGGAGTTGGCCGCCTCTGCTTTAGATGTAGGAAGGTTCAAGCTGCTGTAGCAATTAAATGAAGACAGACAGACACACAGACACTGACAGAGCTGCTGGACTTGACTATGCTTTTCTCTGCATTGTTTTTTATTTTTTATTTTTTTTCACTGTTGAATTAGAAGGCGTTTCTAAAAAGCAATGTCTGGTACGTTTGTCTGCCATGTAAATCAACATCAAGTACTAGTTAAAATAACTGTAAGACCTCCAGTACAGTGTAAACGTGTATGTTTCTGTGTACAGTACTTACAATGGTGGAGCCCACAATTTTGCATATGCTGGTGAGAAAATGCTGCATTTTGTAGCTTAAAATCTTGAGTGTTTTGCTAGACTGCTATTTTGTGTGTGTGGTATTAGGTCAATAAATGTGCCCTGTTGGCTGAATCTTCAGATGGTCAATTGATCTAATGCAGCTTCTAAAGGCCTTCTATACAGGTGATGTCATCCTTTTAGCTCTCTCCCCCTCCCACCCTCCTCTCCCCATTAGATATTTCATCTTGCTGCGGATCATCCAATCGATGCAGGCTTCTCCTAAGGGAGCTGCTGAGAGAAGCTAGCTAGCAAAAGATAGTAAGACTCAGGACTCCAGCTTTCTGTTTCACTGATGCTACGAACAGAGTCTTTTTCAGTACATTGTGCATGCATTTTTTAAACTGGAGAAACTGGGCTTGTGTTCCCTGGAATTTTCATTTTCACTGCATGTATATGAATGCTAATCGTTGCTGCAGAATTTGAAGGCTGTGCATGCAAAGGGGGAGATAAAAAAAAAGTATTTTAAGCTGCCGCTCCATGCTGGAAACTGAGGATCAGGTATATAAAGGGGCTGTATCCTGCTTAGTCCATTTTTGTAGTTCACCTGAACAAGCATGTAAAGAAGAAAACTTGAAATCCAAAATGTGGAGCATTGAGCCGGGGGATTCAGAAGCAATGCAAGAGTCCGGTTGAAGTTTGACATGAGAATTTAACGCGAGGGCGAGTGGGCACTTTATATTGGAGTCCTAGAGGTTTCCCCAAATCTCCTGTGGTGATAACCCTGATTTTAATTTGAGTCTTCATGAATTCCTTGCATTGTACATGCGGAGTTGATTGGGAAGCTTCTGCCTGTCACTGTGCAACATTTCTTATCTGCAGTACCTGCTATTCCAGATTCACTTTAAGGGTCAACTGCTGCAGTATTGGGAATATACTGCCCTTGAAGCTGTGCCTGAAATTCCCAATGTGAGAAGCAGTTACAGATTGGCACAGGCTCTGGCAGATTCATTCAGTTTTTTGAAGAAAGGAAACTTTGCATTCCCTGCTCAGGGAAATGGCTTTTCTCGTGAGATGCTATGCCAACTGTCTGCAGCCATGGGCTTCGAAAGTAAGATATACTGTACTATGTTTGATGCATTTGTCAGTGATCTGTGCTGGGGAACATTCTTGGGTTAAGTAGTTCAGTGCCACAAGCACCTGTGCCACTGGATTCTCTGGCGTTAAATTAGGTAGGGACAAGTGTGGGGTTTCTGTAAATACTATATATTAAGTAGTAGCTATATCATGTCATGCTTTGACTAAGATATTATGCATCTCTTAATAACTTGTTAGGCAAATAAGAGAGCCAAGACTGTGTATAGAAAGGTAACCAGTGACGCAGAATTTATAGCCTATAAATATGCCAATGTAATGAAAGTAACAACCTTGTTTGTGACACACTTTGACCATTATGAAGGTAAGCTATTTGTCCCTCTAATGATTGATATATACACACACACACACACACACACACACACACACACACACACACACACACACACACACACACACACACACACACACACACACACACATATTGGACTAATGGTGTGGTGTTACTATTCTTGCAGCTTCTATCAAGACACTGCATCTGCAAAATGCATTTCATTTCACATTAAACTTCTTTACCATACACACAGGGTTATCATTTTGCCCCCTATTTCTAAGAAAGTCTGGACTAAACTGGCTACAAAGACAAATTATGTTGATTCTTCAGTAGAATAGCTGTTTTCTTGCACTTACAGATCAGTATAAGTCATAAAGCGTACAATTAATTGAGGATCTTGGCATGGGCTTTCTGAAAGAAACAATATACGTAGAGGTGGAGGAAATATCTTATATTTGCTGGGAATGTACAGTTTTCTATAACAAATAGGGCTAGGCCTACTGTATGGTCTGAACATGTGAATATTAGACTTTGACATGAAATCTGAAAGTGTTTAATTGAAAGATAGTAACCATATCAAGCGATCTATCAACAGATACAGCATTACAGTCTTACGTCACAGGTTTACATGCCGGAGAAACCAGGTATTCTGTAGGTCGTGAAAATGGCAGACCTGATAGGCCAAATAGTTATCTGTATGTTTCTAAAAAGATTTAATGTCACTCAATGAAGTCACAGTTATACCATGTAATTGTCTTCTCAACATCAACAACACCCACATATCCCTCATTTGGGTTCTTGGAGTTAATAATTGTTTGGTGGATTCTAATATTGTAGCCATACTAGTACTTTCCATTTATTAAGTAATACACATGTATTTTGTAACTGCACGTAAGTCCAAGTTTGCAGTACCAAATCAAACTTATATTCCAGAACTCTCAGCACAGAGCATTGTCAGAGCTCTCCTCTGCATGTACCTGTTAGGGCTGGAATCAAGTTATTCATCCTTCATCACTTATGTAATGCATGTCATCTTGTAAAGGTTATTTGGGAAGTTTATGTTGGCAGCAGTGAACAGAGCCCTCCTGTAATATTAATGTATTTACATCCACAAAGTCAGTGATTTTAAAATAAATAAAAACCTCGGTGTATTATTATCCATGCCGTAATCTGCTTTCAGCTTCATTACTTGGGCTAAAAAACAAGTTCATACTGATGGTGCTGAATTAGTCTGCTCCTTGTGACCTTGACCAAGTTACTTTGCTTCAATGCTTGAGGTAAAGGAAGATAGATTGTACGCTTGTCAGGACAGGGACGGTGTGTAAAATTCAATGTACAGTGCTGTGTACACTATAGGTGCTATAGAAGTAACACAATAATAATATTTTCCACTCGAAATAGGTTGTTGGCTCTGTGATTCCTTAACATGCTTGTCTGTAGAAGTTGCTTAATGCAGTGAATTGGAACTTAAGGGATATAAAAACAATAGAGGAAGATTAGACCCTGTGTATACCACCTTATATCATCGTTAAACTGGTAGTATAGTGGTTAAACATGTTTTCCTTGTCCGTAGGCTATAACTTTTGGTTTATATACTCATTATATACATAGAACAAGATGGAAGATATTACTGAATGGCAAATGCATGTCCGCTTATAATAGTAATGCATCTGGAAACAAAGGATGCTTTGCTCTTTTTTCTTTCCCAATAGATGGCTTCTGTTTTGAATGCAGTTAGATCATATATTGTTGTGCGTAACTTGATAATGCAATTAAGAATGACGAAACCCAATTGCGAGTTCATGTCGACATGCAAGCTTCCATACTTGTCTGGATTATAATGAATAGGGTTCTGTGTGTGGACCTCTGAAAATGGGCGGTGTGTTTCCTGCTTCAAAAGACATCAAAATGTAAAAAGATATTAGTAATGTCGTGTTTTCCCTTTGATGTAAGACCTGTTAGTCAGAGAGGTTTAAATCAGTGGTTTGTGACTGTTAAAAAGGGAGAAAAGTTGTGGATCCTGATGAAACTACAACTTACCTTCTACTATGCTGCACATCATTCAATGGTGTATGCCTGGCAAAAAAAGATGGAAAGCGATTGATGCATTGAAGCTAAGGCCTGGGACATGGTCAGCGCTTATGCGCTGACCCGTGCTGACCCGTGCTGCTGCTCGGCACTGAGCCCCTGCAGCCGCAATGAGAGCGGCTTTAGCAGGGGCTCGCGCACGCGTCAGCACGCTTGGGGAAGCGTGTGTCTGACGGCGTTTTGACATTTTCCCGCTTGCCGGAGCGCAGGGCCGGTCACGTGAGCGGTTCCAGCTCCGTGACATCACTGACCCGCCCCCGGCCCGCCCCCTGATGGCGCGCTGTGTAAGGCCAGGGAAAGCACCGCTTTCCCTGAGCCTCAGCACTGTTTAAAGGCACTATGTCCCAGGCCTAAGAGGAACATGCTCAATGTTATTGTACATTTAATTTGCCTTGGTGCATGAACTCCATTGACAGTCCTACACAGCTGCCTATGTAAAATATAAATTCAAGTAGCCCTAATAATGAAATACAGGTCAGCAATGCTGGTTACAAGCTGTATGACCCCTGGATTTAATGCACAATAAGGAATACATCCGTTGTGGTTTTGGTCTTGGATATTCGGTCACGGCCATTTTGCCGCGGCGAAATGACCGCTGGTGTTTTGCCGCTCCTCCGCTTTCCACTGTCATTCCACTGCCATTCGCTTCGCTGCTAAGGTAAGTCCGTAACCTTACCCCTTACCCTAAAACCCTCCAATGTTAACCCCTAATACTAACACTACGTCCTAACCTAAAAACCTTAACCCCTTACCCTAAAAACCTTAACCCCTTACTCTAAAAACCTTAACCTAACCGCTAAAAGCCCTAAAGTTAACTCTAATCTAACCACTAAAACCTCCTATAGTTAACCCCCTTCCCTGTAACTAACCCCCTACATTAAAGCTACAACTAACCCCATAGCCTAAAACGTAACTTCTCGGCGGAGCGGCAGTGGAAGTTGGTATCAAATGTCCCATTCCGTGGGGTTTCTCCAATTCCGATTCGAGTAGTCACTAGGGCAGAAGTGGGTGAGTTTTGACAATTATTATTTTCAAGGAGATATCACCTTTTTTTCCCCCAAACGTTTTATTAGGCAGGTTATATGGTTTCAATTGGAGTGTGATGGTGGTCAGCGCAAACTCGTGGAACTCAAGATGATGATGGGAAATAAAGCAAAATAATTCACAGTATTAGTGCATGAATCAGCGTATATGGGGGGAGAAGGGGGAAGGGGTGGGAAAGGGAGGGGTTGTAGTGAATAACACCAGATATACAGCAAATGAAACATAAGTTGTAAGTTTCAACGACTCACACGGGCTTGTGTGAGACTTCACCCTCAACGATGGATGTGGTGGGTAAATAAAAACTCCTGAAGCGGAGAAATGATAGACAAAAACTCACACGGCCATATGTGAGTTTGTTCCCTCAGTGGGTGTTGTCAGCATGCTCAGATGATGTGGATGCGTCTTAGTGTTCAACCCCCAGTGGGTATGGTGTATGAGTGGCTCCTCTCCCAGACGCCCATAGACCAAAGGATGGGCAAAGTCTGAATTAGTAGCTGATAAAGTCTTTATTGGTAACAGTGTAAAACGTATAAAAACAATGAACACACTCACACGAATGACAACTAACGTTGCCCAGCATCAGCCGCGTGGCTATCCAGCAAGACCTCTTCCTCCGTTTGTGTTCTTGCTGACGCGTCCGACACTGGAACCTGACGAAGCTTACTGCGAAACGCGTTGTTCCCTGCCGGAGCTCATTGAGAGAGGGACCCAGACAACCGCTGGACATCCGGTTCAGATCCTCCCTTCCGGTTCCACTGTCGGACGCGTCAGCGAGAACACAAACGGAGGAAGAGGTCTTGCTGGATAGCCACGCGGCTGATGCTGGGCAACGTTAGTTGTCATTCGTGTGAGTGTGTTCATTGTTTTTATACGTTTTACACTGTTACCAATAAAGACTTTATCAGCTACTAATTCAGACTTTGCCCATCCTTTGGTCTATGGGCGTCTGGGAGAGGAGCCACTCATACACCATACCCACTGGGGGTTGAACACTAAGACGCATCCACATCATCTGAGCATGCTGACAACACCCACTGAGGGAACAAACTCACATATGGCCGTGTGAGTTTTTGTCTATCATTTCTCCGCTTCAGGAGTTTTTATTTACCCACCACATCCATCGTTGAGGGTGAAGTCTCACACAAGCCCGTGTGAGTCGTTGAAACTTACAACTTATGTTTCATTTGCTGTATATCTAGTGTTATTCACTACTACCCCTCCCTTTCCCACCCCTTCTCCCCCCATATACGCTGATTCATGCACTAATACTGTGAATTATTTTGCTTTATTTCCCATCATCATCTTGAGTTCCATGAGTTTGCGCTGACCACCATCACACTCCAATTGCAACCATAAGAAGGACTCGGGATTTGTCTTCTTCAAGGTCAAGCAGCAGCAAAACCAACAAAAGGGCCAGTATACAATTTTATACAATTTTTTACAACTTTTTAATATTTATTACACAGCCTTTTATATTCCTAGGCGTTTAAGTAACTTTCAGCCACATATTTTAGGGAGCGCCCCAGTTCCACACCCTGTTAGGTTATATGGTTTACATACATTGAAATGCGACGGTAGCCTAAAACAAGGGTTTTCTTTTTAGGAAGGTGTGGTAGATAGAGAAGAATTTCGCCATAGGCGGCGAGACCTCTGGTCCACTTAATGGGTCAGTGAGAGTAAGACCAGAAAAAGAGGAAGGGGAAGGAGGTGGGGGGGAAGGATGGAGAGGAGAGGGGGATCCCCCTCTCTGTCGGGGCTCGTCTGCTCGGGCTGAGGGTCATCTTTTGCGTCTAGAGCTAAGTTAGGTGAGTTTTATGTGGAGTTATTGGCTAAGCCAGGGCTCCCATATTTTGTAAAAGCCCTCTGTCGAGCGCTTAAGGAAGGCTGTCAGTCTCTCCATGAGCATAACTTCGTTCAGCCTTTTTTTTTACTATTTGTAGAGAGGGGGGAGACACCTTCTTCCAAGAGGATGCAACCGCACATCTCGCCGCATTGAAAATGAAGGAGATCAATTTCCTAGATGGTCGCTCAATTTCCTCTATTGGCCTGGCCAGTAGGTAGGTCAGTGGATCAATGGGTATCGCGAGGTTCGTTACCTCTTTTATTAAAGTTTTCACGGGGGTCCTATATTTCTGAATTCCTGGACATATCCACCAAATGTGGGCCATATCTCCTCTTTGGCCACAGCCTCTCCAGCATAGATCAGAAGTCAGGGGTAAGATTTGCTTTAGTCTCACTGGGGTCAGGTACCAATGATATAAGATCTTGTAAATATTTTCCTTCGTCGTGGTACATATGGAAGTTCCCGACGCCGAGTCCCAGATATCCTCCCAATCCTCTCTGTCTATAACTGTATTCAATTCCGCTGCCCATTTGAGCATATATTCGTGCTCGAGAGGGCCCGCTGTTGCCTCCATTCCAGCGTAAATTTTTGTTATTAGACCTTTTTGATGAATGCCGACTTGGCACAACAGGAGATATCACTTTTTAATGTCCCAAAGTAAATATGGGCGCCGACAAATAGAAAGCACAACTTGCAACATAGAAACGTTACCATTATTCCTGGATTTGCTTAAACTCAGACAGGGTCGTTGTTATTTCCCCATTCTACTAAGGCATTGGCTGAAGCGCAAGGGCTCCTAGTGTTAAGACTTGTGCAGTCCTGAGCTAGTACACCAGGTTGCTCAATTAGATCCCGAAAATAATAATAATGCTGCGTTCATTCCTTCATTACCCAAAAGTGCATGTACATTTCAAGCTGCTCTGTTAGTAAATGAGTTAAATCTGAATTGCAGACATTTCTATTTAAAATGGTAACGTAAGCTGGCAAACTATAGCTGATCGGAAGGCGGCATGTTTATCCAACATTGTATATATTGTTTTTACATTACAGAAGAGTATGTGCATTCTAATCCTAATGCAATTACTTGGTCAAGACTATTCCTACCGAAAAATATCACATTGTAATCCTGAGCAGATCTATATCATTAACTGGGTAGCATTTCAAGTACAGAGACTGCTCAGAATTGGCTAGAGCTTCCCCCTCTAAAAAAGGACAGCTTCCCCCATTGTGCCACAACGCTCTTCTTACATCACAAAATAAGTAGTTGTATGCAGTGTTTCTACTGAAAGCACAAAAAGAAAACACATTTGTGCAGATTTCCTTTTGGAATATGTCACGGTGTTTCTTTAATATCATTCATTTATCATTGGACTGCAAATTTGCATGTAAACTTAACATCAAAGACATACCATTGCTATTTGATTTTAGAGGAAAAATGTTTGAAGACGAGGGATGATTAATGTTCGGCAGCAATGTTTTTAGCATCTGTTGGAAAGGAGGCTAATTCAATAAACTCAAACGTTGGTTTCATATGTCTTTTTTCCCTGCATCCCTCCCCACATCAAAATGTTGATCCAAATTATATTCTTTAGTATGAATTCTTCCAAGGCATCATCTGCCTGGTACTTTGACCTTTGCTTCTACATTGGTGGGTCTGTGACATTTATTACAAATATAGATGGATGTGTAGTTGCATCCTGTCTTCTCATCATATTATATACATGATACCAATTGCACTAACTTTCCTCATTGTAAGTGTTGGAAAATGCCCATTCTGAAATCATTCTCCTTCCAAGTGTGAGGAGAGTAGGTGCCTCCTTCAGTTGGCTGTTTCCTGTGTCTAAACTCTATTCACTCTAAGGCTGCGCTTATAGTGACGGCGACAGCGATGCGACAACGCGGCAAAACAAATGCATTGTCGCCATCACGTGCGCTTATAGTAAGCGCGATGCGACGGTTTAGTCGCGATCGCTGGAACTCATCTCAATTTGATTTTTCCAGCGACCGCAGCCTGACGTCGCCGGCACTATAATCGTAGCCTAAACAAGCCATGTTTCTTGTCCAGTTAATCTGCTTCCTGTCTATGGCATACAAAGTCAGAGCTTCACATGTACTGTAATTTGCAGACTTGTGAGTTCTGTGCAAAAACACCAAACCAACCAAAGTTCACTCATCTCTGCTCATTTAATATGTAATCCTTGTGCATATATCCCTTCAACAGCAGATGCATTAAATATACCTAATATTACAAAAGCCAGTGTTATAACATCACATTTTCAATACTGAAAGATAGCTACTATCTGAAAATGTGATGCATTGAGTTTTTACATATTTTGTAGGTTTTGTGGTTTGGGAATTCTCCAGCGCAGCTGCATTTCTGGAATTTCCCTTGGGTGTTATATTGGTAATTACAGTAACTGAAGCTTTTGCAACTTGTGCTGGCTGCATGAAACATCTGAACCCTGGTGAGACACCCAGCTTAGACTCAATCAAATCCAGGCTAGTTTAACAAATGGACAGATTTATGGTCAGATAATTGGGATTATGGAAACCTCCTGGAAACTCTCTTTTTTGGGCGCTGGCCTGTATATGTTCTTTGTGTTCTCTCTGGTGTTGTTCTGCTAGTGTTCCTGGCTGCCCTGTACACATTGTGTTATTATTGTTAGTATTTAATTTAATTGCACGTAGCGCCTAAGCCCTTTTCTTTGTGTTATTAGTTATGTAAACCTCCGCTTTAATAAGCCATTGTCCTATGGAGTCGCAGTCTTGCTGTCAATCTGGCATTTGAATCCTTCATAGAAATTCTTCAGTTGATTAAGTATTTCTTAAAGTGTGAGGTAAAGCAACAGGGTCACTTACTCTGCATATATATATATATATATATACCCTGTGGAGGGTTTTTGTCACCTTTTTTACTCACCATAACTTAACTCAGTATTATATATATATATATATATATATATATATATATATATTAACTGTATGCTCATCTGCATGTCTTAGGCAGGTCTGCAACCCCGCCTTTCCCCATTATCACCCAGCACACAGCAATTCCACTGCAGCAAGGGATTCTGGGGAATGACATGCAAATGAGCACACAGTGCCACGTTTTGCTTCAAAAACCATTTTTAACATGGTTCTTTACCTGTGTATCCCCAAAAAGTATTTTTGCACAGTTAGGACATAAGACATTTAGGATTCTTGAATTGAAGAAAGTGTTGAATATACTGCAAGTGAAATGCGCTAATGCATGGTTATAAATAAAAGCCCATCAGACTAATACTAAAATCAGTTACTCTGACTCCAAACCTTTGAGACTTCAGAAAGAATTTTCTTTTTTTGGTACATACAAACATGCCAGGACGTGTTTAATTTCCCTATTACCATTTAGTGTTTTCCTGCAAGGTTTGAAGCTGTACATGTTCTTGAATGGATGGTCCTGACTGTGAAATTGCTGACCTTTTTACTGAATGATTTCCAGTAGCTGTTTTATGCCTTTGCACATGCAGGCACATCTTCCACTGTATAATCTAATACAATTCCATTTAGCAGTCCAACAATACCCTAACATTATTATTCCACACGGCTAATTACATCAGGGATGTTTTTCTTCTGGGGCTCACCAAGTGTGATTCTCTCTCCACGTCTGTTTCTATGTAGCATTGACGTAAATGTGCATTTAGTGCTACGTTTTGCGCAATTATGCAGGTTTTTCCCGTCACCAATTTTCTCTGAACCGTTTCTTTAATTTTTCGATGTTTTGTTTGTCTGCAGTGGTTTCTATGGCATTTGTTGTCGGTGTTTTAAAGTCCTTCCCTCGGACCCTGTTTTTGATGGCTCACTATTTCCAGAATAAAAAATAGTAAGAACCATCAGATATAGGCACCATAAGGCTGCGCTTATAGTGCTGACGACGGCGACGCGACCGATGCCGTCGCCACTAGCGAAAGTTGCAATTTTACTTTTAGCGACGTTGCTGGCAACAAGGCCAGTGATGTCACTAAAAGGGGCGGACCGCACAATTTTATTTGTTTAGAGACGGTCACATGTGGCGACTGTCTCTAAAAAATCTAAGTTTCCCGGCTTCCAAATTTTTAGACGCGACGTCGCTCCCTCGCGCGTAATATAAGCTCTTGCGACGGAGTCAATGAATTTGTTTTGGAGCGAAGTCGCGTCGCCGTCGCAATGCACTATAAGCACTTTTAAATAATTCTAAACATCTATTTTTAAATAGTGCATTAAAGTAATTGTCAATTTTGGGACCTCACAAGCCTTATTCAGATGTAGCAGCAAAGTTGGAAATAGGGAAAGATATGTTCAAGAGAGTGTAGCATTGCTAGAGGTCTTCAGAGCCGGTACAATAAACTAACTATGGTAAATGATCCACATGCAAAAATCCAAGCAGGTCTAGTAGCTCTACATACTGCATGAAGAATAAAAAGAAACGTCATAATCAGTGTTCGACAAACCAATACATTTGCTCGCCCCGGGCGAGTGGATTTAACATCGTGGCGAGCTCCTATTGGCCCAAGCAGCACATGTTTGGTACTAGGTGGCGAGTAGATTTTTTTGTGTGGCGAGTAGATTTTTGGGTGATTTGTCGACCACTGGTCATAATTGACTTGTCCTATCAAAGATCTGGATAATCCTGTGCATTAACTTATATATATATATATATATATATATATATATATATATATATATATATATATATATATATATGTATGTATATGTATATGTATATGTATGTATATGTATATGTATATGTATGTATATATATATATATGTATATGTATATATATATATATATATGTATATCTATGTATATATATGTATATATATATTTGCCAAAGTAATCCAAGATGTTGTTCAAAGTTCTAGTAAGTATATTGGCCCTTGAGAAGATTAGTTGTAGGCTGTGATACCTTGTAGGGGCAAATATTAGGGTTCTCAATAAATGAAATCATAGTGTTCAGAGCTTTCAAATCCTCATAAATAGAAATATGAGGTTTTGAAAGCTCTGTGCGCTAAGATTGTATCTGCAGAGAACTTTTAATATTAATCCCCTAAAACGTATCACAGCCACCTACTAATCCAATAACAGTTTATGTAACCCAAAACTCCTTAAAACATATGTAGTTCTATAATGGTTGGTAATAGCTTTAAGGACCATGTGTTCTTTCTTCTGAGAGTGGACATATGGAATATCCTTTCAGTGAATGTTATAGGCACTATGGTGAAGATGAGACTGAAAATACAGGCACATCAGGGACTCAGTGAATAATGATATTTTAACAGAATCCCCTGTGGAGACTGGCTACAGACAGTTGTGTTTTCTATTACTTTGATTTTGTCTACTTTCTAGAAAGCAAGAAAGACAACTAGGCTTTGTTTTCTTTAACCTTTGCACTTCTCTAGCTTGTTTTCTAGTCACGTACCATAAAGAAATAGCAGAACCGGAATAATGTAAGTGATGTGTTTAAAAAAAATCATTGCTACATTAGGCCTGGGACATAGTGCCTTTAACAGTGCTTTCCCTGGCCTTACACAGAGCGCCGTCAGGGGGCGGGCTAGTGACGTCACGGAGCTGGTACGCCCTCATTGGGCGAACCGCTCACGTGACCGGCCCTGCGCTCCGGCAAGCGGGGAAATCTCAAGACTCGGTGAGAGACACGCTTCCGCAAGCGTGCGGAAGCGTGCGCGAGCCCCTGCTAAAGCCGCTCTCATTGCGGCTGCAGGGGCTCAGTGCCGAGCAGCAGCACGCCTCATTACGTGATGACCATGCCCGAGGCCTTACAAATTGCATGTTGGGAAAGTGATTCCAACATTTTTGATCTCCAGGTGGGGCCATCATCAGGAGAAGGATTTCTTAAAAATAGAAGATCACTCCACGTCCTATTTTGCTGCTATTTCTTTTTGATGTATTGCGTTAGTGTAAGTGAAGACCCCATAGCTAAGATATATATATATATATATATATATATATATATATATATATATATATATAATTATATACAATATAGATCTGCGCCTGTGTGGAGATGTCAGAGAATGAGGTGGAATGAATATATTTGAAATAGTAAGTATTGATTACGTAAATATATTAACCAATATACATTAATAAAACATGACAAATAGATGTCCAACCATATTAAATTAAAAAAAATATATATTAAAAATAAACATATACGGTGCTGTGGAACCTCCTATAGGTGCACAATACAAGCTGTCCTTTTGAGTCCAAAAGCAATGTCCAATGAAGGGGAAATAAAAATAAAGCACTATCAGGAAACAGGCAGCTTCTTCAACGAGGGTGCAACAACCTCCCTCACCACCTGCATAGAAAAAAAGAAAAGAAAAAAAGCGCCGATTCCTAGTGCATTACTGTGCAATAAAATATTTAATTTCCCAAAAAGGCTCATAAAATGAACTCACAAACATAGATAGGTAAAAAGCATGTTATGAGATAATACTCATGCTCCAAAGGATCAGCAACCGCCGCTTCACTGCTAGACTGCTCCGTGGCTTCAACGTGTCCAATCTTGTCCTCGTGGTTCACCGTCAACTGTTGTGCAGTTGATCCTCCAACGCTGCTGGCAGATCTGTTGGTAAATCCTAGCCCGTTTGTCCTTTAAATCGACCGGGTGACGTCATTTGCAGTCCCGCCACATCCATCGTCCCCGGAGGGAACCAAAGTTCATCTGTTTGTGTGTGACCGGGGAGAGGAGTTGCGGTGAGCCCGACTTCGTGAGTTCCTGTTTGACGGTGAACCACGAGGACAAGATTGGACACGGTGAAGCCACGGAGCAGTCAAGCAGTAAAGCGGCGGTTGCTGATCCTTTGGAGCATGAGTATTATCTCATAACATGCTTTTTACCTATCTATGTTTGTGAGTTCATTTTATGAGCCTTTTTGGGAAATTAAATATTTTATTGCACAGTAATGCACTAGGAATCGGCGCTTTTTTTCTTTTTATATATATATATATATATATACAGCTGAACCCCGTTATAACGTGGTACTCGGGGTCCACAGACCGCGTTATAACCGGGATTGCCGGAAAATTATTATTATTTTTTTTAATGGCCGCCGCGATCAGGGCTTACCCGGAGGTGCAGGGGATCCGACACCACGGGTCAGCCATGGGGGGGTGGGGGGTGGGGGGGGGGGGGATGCTGTGCAGTGCAGTGCAGTGCAAACTCCTCCTACAGTGCAAACTCCTCTGTCCTTGGCTGCTAACCCCTTCTCTGCCTGAGGGGCCAGCAGTGTATTGCAGATTGGGAGGGGGAGGGGCTATGCTGTGCAAACTCCTCCTTCTCTGCCTGAGGGGCCAGCAGTGTATTGCAGATTGGGAGGGGCTATGCTGTGCAAACTCCTCCTGTGCCCTTCTCTGCCCGAGGGGCCAGCAGTGCATTTGCTTCAGCAATATTAGTGAGGTCAGCAGCTGCTGGATAACTTAACTCTTACACTACCCTGATTATTGGGCAGTGTCATTTGCTACCTTGTTATCCTAAAGACCTTTCCTGTCAGGTGTAGGTGGATGAACTGTATAGTTAAAGCACTTTTCCCCACACTTAAAACTACAGTACCACCAGCTTTCCTGCTTTGTGAGGGGCTGCAAAGACAGCAGTCTGTAAGGTTTCCCCATGGTCCTAAAACCCGAACTCTTCAGCCTAAAGCTGTATTCCCACTTATGCAGTTCTCTCTCTGCTATTAAAGTTTGTCATGCTATGGAACAATTTGTTACCAACCAGGATATGCTGTAGTTATGCTTTGTGTCTGTGTGAGTGAAGCTTGTATGTTATGCAAAAAAAACAAAAAACAAATGTTTTACTTTGAAAACGTTAGCCATGCCCAGACCGCGTTATATGCGGATCCGCGTTGTAGCGGATGGCGCTATAACGGGTTTGAGCTGTATATATACATGCAAACACACACACACACACACACACACACACACTCACTCACTCACTCACTCACTCACACTCACACGTACGTGTATATATAGATGTAAATATATGTATGTGTACTCTTTTCAATTTGTTTTCTAGGCGTTTTTATCCAGGCAAAGAAGTATTACTTACTCAGCAGTTTGACTAAGTGAAGTACAATTACTGTTCCCATGTGGTTCACGTTCTGTAAGGCAAAAACAAAAAAGAACGTACATGGAATTTGCTGCTTTAAATTACATCCCAAGTATCATGTGGTGGCAAGCAGGGAGTTCTGTTGCCTCCGACACAAATTGAGCGCCCTTAGTCCCACCGGGGCGGCGATACTACCAGCGAGGGCTGATACTCCCACCGTAGGCCGCTTTGCAGCGTATCATTGAATGATACACAACGTCCAAAAAAGCTTCAAAAAACACTTCAAAAATTTAGAGAGGAGTTCTGATTAGGGACCATCGTTCCATCTATTTTTACCCTGTCCCTCTTTTCCTTTACCTATTCAGACTAGGGTTTAGCTAGTAACGAGAGATTATCCACTCAAACAACACTGAACATCTTGCAGGGGATACATACAGTAGTAATCTTGTTGCAATCAATCAGCACTAGTACAATCCCACGAAGCCTATTTTCTGTATGGCAATTGCAACATTGCTGACACATCTGTTGTTATAACACAACACTGTGATGCTAAAATACTATCTGTAAATGTATTGCATCTCTGGTGCACTGTGTATGTATGTATGTATTAGTGAAAAGAAAAACAAGCGCAAATAACATTACTAATAAATCAAATAACACAGATGGTATACTATCCTTAATGAGTGCAGCTCCCGACGTAGAATTCAAACCAAATTCAATCAGCAAACGAAGGAGAAACAGGTGCGCAAATCACATCAGGACATGGAAAGAAAGTAGAAACACAAAATAGTGCAATATTGTCAACCCCAACAAATGATTTCAGTGTTGAAAGTTCTATAAAATTTGCACTCATGTGTATAACGTGAAATGAAAGCGTTGTGGTTATTAGAAGTTACCTACTTTTGTCTCCAGATAAGTACTCCAGATCCATAGAGAGGGGGGGAAAGCAAAAATAGTATAGTACTGTTTTTAATATTAAAAACACAAAGTATTCCACTTACATAAGTGCCTTTGTTTGTGAGCATTCAGACCACCCTGGGTCATATGGTCAGACAAAGATGTTCACAGCAACAGCATCTGCTCCGCGGCCGTCACAGCATACACTGGGCTGAATGAAGTTTTCTTCCACTCTGGATGTCATCAACAAGGGCTTCTTAGTAATCACTGAGTCACCCAACGCGCGTTTCCACTGCCCTCAGGGGCAAATCCAAAGCTCCAAATTGCAAAGCCAGTATAACCAGCCTCACACTGATGAGACCCAAACGGTCGAAACAGCTGTCTGTGGGTAAGTTTACTGGCTATGCATCTTAACCCAGGCTGTGCTGAAAAGCATAATCTTATAATGATCCATGTCAAAATGGATTTGAAGCAAAAGGTGGCACTGTGTGTTCATATATATGTGTGTTCATGTGTGTGTTCATATATATATATATATATATATATATATATATATATATATATATATATATATATATATATATATACATACACACACACACATATATATATATATATATATATATATACATACACATAGTATCTACACACATTTTTAGTAATGCTACAGCCTCTTACATTTCTTCACCTACCCACTCCACACACACCTTTTGTAAAGCGCTTATACACTGTGGGCTCTCTACCAATTTATACACACACACACACACACACACACACACACACACACACACACACACACACACACACACACACACACACACACACACACACACACACACTCTCTCTCTCTTACATCACTAACATTCAGGGACTATTTAACACCCCAAGTCATAAATCACATACTACACACAGGGGGGGGTGGAAGGTTAGGTTTCAGTCACAGATAACATTCCTACAGTATATGCACTTTTTTAAGTTTAACCTCGCCTGCTTTATTCAATGTAACATCGCCGGAAGAAGAGATCAGTGTGTCTCGAAAGCTCGCACAAATAAAAGCATTTAGTTAGCCTTAGAACGGTATCGTCTGTTCATATTTGATTATTAAAGCTCGGCTAACACGGTACCGATACCTCTATATACAAACACACACATACACACACACATCAAATGGAAATATTACTATATGCTCATTTGCATGTCTTAAACAGGTCTGCAACCCTGCCTTTCACCATTATCACCCAGCATACAGTGAATCCACTGCAGCAAGGGATTCTGGGAAATGACATGCAAATGAGCACACAGTGCCACCTTTTGCTTCAAAACCATATACAGGGGACCATGTTATATGATTTTGAAGCAAAAGGTGGCACTGTGCTCATTTGCATGTCATTTCCCAGAATCCTTTGCTGCAGTGGAAGCACTGTATGCTGGGTGATAATGGTGAAAGGCGGGGTTGCAAACCTGTTTAAGACATGCAAATGAGCATACAGTAATATTTCCATTTGCTATATGCTTTCCTGTGGAGGGTTTTTGTCACTTTTTTTTACCCACCGTGTGTGCGTGTGTGCGTGTATTTTTGAAACCGCAGAATGTAAATTCAGTTATTTGAATTATAGGACTCTGATTGCAAACCAGCTTTTATGTCTAATATTATATTGATTTTTTTTGTGGACAGGCTGCTACATTAATATTGAAACACCCCCTACCAATTCAAATATATGTACACTGGCTATCACTAGTACCAAGTTTGTAGTATTTGTTTTTTTCCCCCTAGACACTATGGCTTTAATCAATATGATTACATTTTAGTTGTGATTGTGTTATTATTCAATAGTATTGTGATAATTATAAACATCTTCTGTGGGGCTTTGAGTGCAGCTATTGCCACTGCCCTTAATGTTCATGAATACCCTATTTGAAACCACCTGCTTTGCACTGTCCTGAAACTATAGGCTGAGCAGGGGTGTTTCTTCAACTTGAAAATTAAATGTCACCTAACAGAGCATATACAGTTTATCTAGATGTTTAAGTGATGGGGGACTTGAACTTTCAGAGGAGATCACTGTAAGATCTATACAGTGCACTATGCATATCAGTGGCATAGTAATTGGGCATATTAACATCATATATTGGTAGTTTGCTTCTAGCGCCCATTGTAATGCAGCTATATCCATAAACAAGACATCATCAATACCATTCAGAAACTCATTGGCTTTGCCTCCTGCCAGCCCAAATTCACGACGTATTCATTTTACATGTTCCTACAAAAATCGAGATGTACAGCTCATCTTCAAATCTATTGAACATTTACTGCTTAGAACTGCTTTAATACAGCTCTGCTTGTCAAGGCTGCGGCACCTTTCCATCTCGATGAAGGACAAAGGAGAAGCAATCATTTAACATCTTTGTGACTGTTATCTGAGCTATCATGTAGCGGAATGGCAAATGTATTCACTAATGCTTTTGGTATTGATTGCTCTTCCTTATTTCCTGTCCACCTGTCATTATGAGTTTCTCATGGTATTGTGTTTACTACGGTGACGATTATACTGCTATCACAGTATTGATCCTAATATTCCATTGCTATACAGGTAATTTCATTTATTCATATAACTGCAACAATTCTCATATTGTTCCGTTAGTTACAAAAAAATAACAAAAATGTGTGTACAGTACGAACAAGTATGGACAATTGCACGGCAAATCCAGTTAGGCAGCTGGTGATCAAATGAATGCATTTTATTTAGAAAATATTATTATGCGGTGTCTGAAGCTCTTTGCATTCTAGTTTACAAGTACTGTACCTCGGCATAACCATATTGCCGAGCTATCCATTGTGGTTCATGTATTCATTGCTGAATCTGTACTTGCATGGTTCTTTATTAGGTAACAAAATATGATGCAAAAGAGCGTAATGTTTGGTTTGCAAGTTAACATAGTGGATGCTTTTTTTCTGCCTCCAGTGTCACTCCTGCACCATAAAACTACTTTTCAATAAAGAAATAATACTAAAAACGTGTATAGGCTACTATACAATAAATGCATGTGGTGTTAAAAACAAATCATAGAAAACTAAGAAATATCCAAGCACTCCAATTGTCTTTGTGAAAAAAAAAGATGTTTATTGGAACAGGATCAACATTTCAGTCCAACCGTGGACCTCGTCAAGGTGACCGAAACGTTGATCCTGTCCCAATAAACATATTTTTTCTTCACTAAGAGCACTGGAGTGCCTGGATATTTCTTTGTTTGCTATATACAAGTCTCCTGGTTACTTGACCTTATATGCACCCGTGGCAGGACTGCAGTACCGCGAGCGCTTGTAACCTTGCTCATTAAAAAATTAGACACACTGGTTTAATAGATGAAGCATTTATTTGTATTACTTTCTGTCATTCGTTTAACTGCACCCGCAACTTTAATTGGTCCTGTAAAACATTTTCTGGCCTGAGAAGGAAATTATGCAAATATACATTTCTCTTCAAATAATAATGTATTATTTTAATTACTGCCATTGTAGTATAAGCAGTCACCCCCCCCCCCCCCTTATGTTAATAACTGTAATAATATTGATGGTAGATTCCTGCTTTAATGATTCCAAGTAACGGTTTAGGATGATTCCAAGTAACGGTTTAGTTTTGTAACTTCAGTTATACATTGAATAATTTTGCTGTACATTGAGTTCTGTAATTGTGTTCTAGCAATAGCACAAGGAACATTAGATTTGCCATTTCCATGTAATCATAAGATATACTTCAGATGTGCTGCTATTTTTACTTTTGCTGTACAGTAGTTCAATTGTAGCTCCAGGTGATATGTTTGCGCCTTCACTGTGTTATGTACAGTTTCATGTTCTTTACTTTAATCTTTGAATTTACTCTTTAGTATTAGTTCAGTGTTATAGTAGCCTTAGATGTGTAGATGTACTTTTCAGAAACCCCTTCTAAAACATACAATCATAAGAAGCCCTTTGGATAAGAAGCCTGGATGCCTATCATGGCCATTGAACCTTGCATTAGAGAAGTGCCTTTAGCAATATCAGCTATTTACACAGTGCCCAAGGGAATCTAACGCTAGCAGAGATCCTATATCATCTGTAAAAGCAGCAGTCCTGCCTACCCATATTTTTGTTTTAAAAAATAAAAAAATGTTTACAGAATTTAAACTGGAGGGTCCTCCGCAGCGGCCGCTTCCCGGCATTATTACCAGTTTAGTTGCTGTAGTTTTTTCCTCCTATTTAGTGAAATAAAAATGGTCTCCACATTTCCTGGGTCCGGTAGGAAGTCACGTCGTCATTGGGGGGATGTTAAGGTATACAGGGATGTACCAAGTAAGTAAACATGGAAAGGATGTGGATCCAGGGAGTCATCTGATCACCAATTCTTGGAGTCAGGAAGGAATTTATTTTTCCCCTTATGAGATATCATTGGATGACATGACTCTGGGTTTTGTGTTTGCCTTCCTCTGGATCAATATACTGTAAGTACGGAGATAGGCAGTGGTGTGATTCTGCCGGTTCGTGCGAATCTGTTGCTAGTCTCTTACTGCGGCCGGCAGTGTCTCCTAGCATCTTCTCCCTGCATATCTGCTCAATGTGCGTCAAATGGCGCCGCGTTGCCATGCCAACCGCGTCACGTGACACCCGTTGCTATGGCAATGAGATGCTATGTGACGTTGTGACATTACGGGGAACCGCATTGTCATGGCAATGCGGTCATTTTGAGAACATTTGCAGGGGGAGCATGCTGGGAGACGCCGCCCGCCAGGTAAGAACCGGACGTTACAATGTAGAATCCCACCACTGAATATAGGATAAAGTATCTGTCGTCTAACTTTAGCAACCTCATCTACTATGTAACTCTGTATCTATGTTGTAGCTTCCTATTGGCCGACGTTTAAACGTTCAGGGAGTAAGCCCTGGCAACTAAACAAATAAGATCACAGGAACAAAGGGTTCCCGCACAAAAACAGCACAGTTTAGTGCTGGAAGATCCCCTGGATTTAATTATGTGAAAAAAAAACATCAATATTGAAATGTAGCGAGATTGCTATAGTGTTTCTGAATTATTATTTTTTTTAAAGCCATACAAATTAATATTCCCATGAGCAGAATTGCTAAAAAAAAAAAAAAATTTAAAAAAAATAACAAAAAACATCTAACTAAATTGCAGTAAAATAAAAACTGCAAAATGTAACCAGCTTTCTCAAATAAACTGAAAGCAAACCTCTTTTTAAAGAGACAGTCCCCGGAAGCAGCATACTGTGTTGTGGAATGCTGCTGTCAAATTCTACTCTGCCATTTTTAACTCTTAGGTATAATAGTTTTGTAGATTAAGCCTAATATTGGATATCATATATCTAGCAAAATAAAATAGATATGCTTTTGGGATTTAATCCACTCGTCCAAGGAATATAGGTTTTCCCTAAATTGGTAATAATTCCACTATACTGTATTTGTATATATGGATTGCACATTGCATATATCATAGGCTTTCAGCTTCTCATGTCTGTGGCATAGAAGAAACATTCTCCATCAAACCTATATTGACACTTTCAGGATTCATCCTGCATTTACTTTATAGTCTGTGCATTTACCATGCAAATAACCTACATTATATGATGTAGAAGGCTGTAAATTATTATGGTGCAATACTGTACTATCTCTATGCACCAGTCACTACAAGTCCTATCACATTATATATATATATATATATATATATATATATATATATTTATAATTTGGTTCAGGCAGTTTCTGCCATCAGTGATTTGTAGCTATCAGTACTTACCTATGAGCACACCCTGTACGATTTGTTCTCTACCTCAGATCCTTAGGACTGTTGTTTAGTGTGTTATCTGGATCACACAGAACACACCATTACTTTAGATCCTGAACCTTTAGGGTTTCAGCATTGGAGATCTGAATACCTTCAGGTCGTTGTTTTAACACCCATTATTTTATTTACATGTTGCAGATAAATAAAGTTTTTTTAACCCATTCATTCATCACCAGAGGGCGAACCTGAGTGCTACATTTGGGTTCTATCTCTATCCCATTTCTATCCTATCTATCCACACACACACACACACACACACACACACACACACACACACACACACACACACACACACACACACACACACACACACACACACACACACACACACACACACACACACACACACACACACACACCTGTACTTAGTGCTTTACAATCAGACTAAAGGAAATCCCTGCCCCGGAAAGCTTACAATCTATGTGGTAGGATGGGACATTTGCATATACAGCAGGTGAGGGAATAAGTGCAGTAGATGGCAGTCATTAGTAGGAGTGACTGTGGGTGTGGGACATAAGTCCAGGCTATTGGACTGTTTAATTTAAGAAGAGAGTTTTATGGTTAGTCTTAAATGTGGGGAGAGAAGGTGCTTGGCGTATGTTGTGTGTGAGGGAGATCCGCGGGTAAGGGACAGTGAGGGAAAAAAGTTTAAATAAAGGCGAGAGATTGTATAGTTTAAATGGGTGTAAAGGAGACGGTTGTGTGTATGTAGAGCACAGGAGACGAGCAGGGGCATAGCGAGAGATCAAAGCTGATCTGTAGGGAGGAGCAGATGAGTGGAGAGCTTTGAAGGTAAGGAGGAGAACTTTGTGGGTAATATGAAACTTGATGGGAAGCCAGGAGAGGGATTTAAGGAGGAGATCAGAAGAGACTGTTTTGGACGAAAGTGAAATGATTCTTGCAGCAGAGTTTTGGATATTTTGCCAAGGGGAGAGTTGTGAGGCAGGGAGGACTGAAGCGTCAAAAGATGCAGCGGGGTTGAGGTAAGGGGGGCGCAAGGCAAAAAGTTAGCGCACCCCTGTTCTAGGTCACAGAACTAGATGTTAGAAGCAGGATTTACTTCTTGGTGTCATTCAAATATGCTGTTATGTAAAAGCAGCTAATTGTAGGTGTGTTAGATGCTTATCAAGGTGCTTGAAATTAAATGGTGTAAAAACATTTTTTTTTTTTTAAAGTTGGCAGTGCCAGAAAAAAGCAGTCACGGAGGGGGCCCAGATTTCTTTCTATATTTTATCTGTCACCATAATGTAAGTTTGTTGCTTCACCATTAAGAATACTCGGCCAGCAGCCGGGTTAAACTTGTGATCGAGATACAATCATATGAACTGAAAACCCTGACTGGTATGTGACCCAGTATAACTTCTGTGTGACGTTGGGCAATTCACTGTAGCTACTGTACCTTTTTGTATAGCCTACTAAAAAATAGCGTGTTAGATATTCAATTAATAGGCTTTATTGTGTCTATTTTACGTGTTCTAAAAACTAGCTTTGCTATTAAAGAGACATTCGTGTAAATGTCTGCACCAGGAATAGATGGGATGTCCATTAAACATTAAATTACAGTTGAAAGTAAAAAAAAAACAATTTTAACCTTTTACACTATCTTTTGGAAAGCTATTGGGGATGGTGAAGGCCAATAATTATAAATCTAGCAGCCATCTGTTCTGAGCAGTTAGTGGCCAACTCCAGTTATCAGGGGCCAGCAACAGGTCAGGTTTTAAGGATATCACTGCTTCAGCAAAGTTAGCTCAATCGGTGGCTCAGACTTTGACTGACCGTGTGCTGAACCAGGGATATCCTTAAAACCTGACCTGTTGTGGAGGTCCTTGAGGACTGTAGTTGGCCACTCTTGCAGCAGAGGAATCTGTTGATATATTCAGCTTTGCATTGAGGGCAGAACCCCACCTTTGCTGCCAGAATGGCTTTACAAGCTCTGTTCATAGAGTTTTGATGCAATAAGTGTCAATTAGAGAGGCATTCCTGGTTGTCCTTTTTTTTTTTTTTTTTAAATATATGCAGCATTTGATTACCATTAATGAAAACTAATTACCTAAGTTGTGAATTGATCCTTTCTCCTGTGATCGATAGGTAAATAGCCTGCTCTTGGGGCTAAATGAATAGCTGCTGCTGATTAAATCCTTCTATATTTTGAAGGGTAACATTGTTCATTGTTTCATTGTTGCAGTTTTCAACTCTGATACAGCCTCCTGCTGGGAACACAGCAACACTTTCCTGTTTGTGATATTCTGTTGCAAACGCTATTCCACTGCTGGGGAGGAGAGGGCAGGGCTCAAAAAGAAGTGTTGCCAGAACCTGCAATAGAATCCACAGGATGCTCATTATATTATATATATATATATATATATATATATATATATATATATATATATATATATATATATATATATATATATATATATATATATATATATATATATATATATATATATATATATATATATATATATATCATTAAAAATTGCAGAGTTTAAAAAAAATTTTTTCCAGTAAGTATTATCTAATACTACAGAACTGATTTTATTAAAAAAAAAACAAAAAAAAAGACTGTTTAATGTTTTGCTCATTTAATCCATTTGGATTAGCCATTACATAACCCATTAGCAGCTAATTGATGACGCATGCAAAATGTGTTACATTTCTAAGTCACATGTAGACCAATGAGATCGCACACCCTGTAGTGCCATAATGATAAAGGCCGGGGATACCCTAAACTCTATTGAACCCGAGTTAATATTGCACTCGGGAAAAATGAAAGGTCACCCGTTAAAATTCATGAAGTATTGCCGTATTCACTAAGAATCATTTCATTATAAATGGACAGCGATATATGAACACTTGCAAACACTTGCAAACAGAATAATCAGTTTGAATGGGACTGCCAGGGACCCCCGCTGTTTTAATCCGTTGGGCCATTAGTCTGTCTGCAGAAATGTCACAGAAATGTTGCAGCATTACTGGGGTATTGCCCCAGATTTTCCCAGGCAAGTGTTAGAATACTCGTAGCTGCATCTGTAGCACTTGTGATGCGATTTTGTGCCTGTGTGAGCATGCACAAGTGTCAAGTGAAATGGCCCGAACGCTCACACGTGGGTTAAAGCTGCAGTTCAGTCAATATCCTGCATGTGTGGTTTTTTTTAATAAATCAGTTCTGTAGTAAGAAACAATACTTTTAGCATTTTCTGTTTTAAAAAAAACAACTTTGAAAGACCAATTTTCTTGTATTCTATTTTAACAGCCATTTGCTAAGGCACCGCCCCTTCATGTCCTGTCACAAGGCCTGGCAAACCCCTTTGTCAGCCCTGCCCTCCCTCTAGCACATGTCAGTGCAGGAGTGCTCATGAATATTCATGAGCTTCCACTGACTGACAGAAGCAAATAAAAACATATGCCAGCTCTAATTATGTCACCAAATTTCGCCTATCAATACATGGAGAAGGAATTGACCTGCAGCTATAGAGTTGTTTAGGTAATTAGAGATTGCACACATGAAACTATTGAAGTAAAAAAATAAATAAAAAAAAAAAAAAAGACTGAACTGCAGCTTTAAGTACAGTAGCATTGCCTCACTTACTATTCTGTTTCTTTAGCATAACAATGTCCATTTCTTTTGATGCTTAATGCATGCTTCTTAGGCAATGTTAATACCATTTCATAACGGACAGTGTCAGTGAATTAAACCAAGATACTTAACGGTCTCATAATAAATACATCAAGTAACATTTCCTCTATCTCCTTCTATTGCTCCTCAATTGGATTGCTGATGCAGGAGTATACTTTGACACTATAGTACTCAAAGTCTAATGCAGGGGTGCACATCTTTTCTCCCCTGCGCCCCCCTGTCTGTACTCCCCCCCCCCTGCTCACACCCCCTCCTTACCTTGTCTCCTGTTTCAAATTAGGCCACAGGGTCACGTTGCGTGACCCTGCGGCGACATTTGATACCGTGTCGTCGGAGACAAGGTAAGAGAAGTTAGACGCCTCGTTTGACCCCCCGGCACTTAATTTAAACGCCTTGGGGAAGAGCGTTGGTCCTCTGTAACCGCTGCACGCCCCCCAGTTTGCGCACCCCTGGTCTCATGGATCCTTTAGGCACCTGTTTAATGATCAAAGACCCAGCCTTTCAGCTAAATAATGAGTGATGTGCCCATGCAAATTTTCTGTACAGTTCACAGAATCTTCTAAGATCGCATTGCTTGAAAATGAGCAACATTTTCTTAAGAATTTAGCAAATAGGGCCCAGATTCTTGAAGCTATTTAATTAAGACCCTAAAACTAGAGACAGACCTATTTCGTACAGGGCCTATTTACTTCTATACCTCGATAAAGTCACCTATATGCCACAGGGTGAGATATCTGTGAACACTGCTGAGAAACCTAGGAAATAAGCATGCGTGCACATTTAAATTGGTTTTATTCCCATGTATCTCCTCTCCAGCAAAAGCCCAATTTCAGGGTCTGTATTAAATAGTACATTTTATCAAAGCAATCCCTGATCTGTGCAAAATATTGTGTGAAAAAATTGGAAATTTCGCAACATACTATGAACAGTTTGCACATCTCATAATAATCCCAGAGGTTTCTTAAAAATATGATTGTAGAACTATAGGCCCAGACCTGCTCCACTCTCCTCAGTCAAAAACTCCCATTTACTTCAATTACCCCTTCATATTTTAGAACCTATATCTTATACACCTGTAGAATTCTAGACTCTGAACACTGATATGGATTGAAAGCAGTAACCTAAATGGTAACACCTGCTTCATATAAGTTGTCTGCCTTCCAATCTAACTTATCGGTCCTTATTAAAGTTTCTTCTATGAGAGATTTGTTTAACTGAGGTGGTCATCTAATAACCAGCATTTCCTGATCAGGACACGCTCCCTCTTCTTCTTTTTTTCTGAAATGTGTCATTTCAGCATGAAAAGAATAGCAATGAGTTAATATTGTCTAATATTCAGGCTGCATCACGGAGACTAAAACCTACAAGTCAAACAACGCACATCGCAGGCTCCATGAATGCAGAATAATTTTATGAGCTTTTACTCTGCAGTTCTATTCCTTCAGACTCCGATTTTAAGTATGGGCGCCACTATGTCGCCAATAGAAATCATTGGGCCCCAGACAAACATAAGAAGAAGCTACTTCCCTCCTCTGGGGAGCTGGGAGGGTTTGGGGGGAGGGGAGGAGGTTTATTGAGGGGGGTATAAGGAAGTATGGAGGTGGGGGTGGGGGAAGTACAAGGAGGTATGGACCCTGGGGGAGGGGATGCAAGGAGTTATGGGCCTGGATTGGAGGGTGTAGGTAGGTAATGGACTAGGGTGGGTATAGGGAGGTAACTGGCCAGGAGTGGATGGTATAATGAACTGATGAGCCTGGAGTGCAGGGATATAAGGAGGTAATGGACCTGGAGTGGGTGATGGGACAGGAAGGTGTCTAAGAAGGTAATGGGCCTTGAGTGGGGGAGGTAATGGGCTGAGAGGGAGGTATAAGGTGTTAATAGGCCGGCGTGGCCCATACTGCACATTAGTGCTGTATGTGGGGCTTACCTGTGACCCTTGGATAGGCTTGCTGTAGGCCCACTAAAGGGTGTCCCAGACCAGAGGAACGGCTGCCAGGGAAGGCCTTATAAGCCAGCGAAAGTAAAGCTGAGGTCGAATGGTTGGTGGTGGAGGCCTGCGGAAGGGGGTCCCAGGACTAAAGAGGCGACAACCAGCAGAGCAGAAGCGGGCCATACACAGAAAATTCGCAGGCAGGGGGCCGGGCCCCTTGAGTGACCTGGGTCTGGGACAGCAGTCCTGGCTGTCCCCGTCCGCCCTGTTGGTGGCCCTGCCAACAGTTGAAGATTAGAATGTATATAAGAAGTGAATGTTTAGACAGGGGCATACAGGTTGAGCCAGTGCAGCTCTAGGCTCATTGAAAGGTGAGTGTGTCACAGGCTGCTGCTTGAAAAGAAATGTCATCCTGCATTTTCTA
This sequence comes from Ascaphus truei, assembly GCF_040206685.1. NCBI lineage: Eukaryota > Metazoa > Chordata > Amphibia > Anura > Ascaphidae > Ascaphus > Ascaphus truei. The sequence continues at coordinate 167,877,123 of NC_134487.1, read as the reverse complement.
CTTTAATTGTTCAGCGTGATAATGTCGAGGCTTGTTTCGTCAAAACTAGACCAGAGCTCAACATTAAATAGGCATTAGGAGTACAGTTCAACTTAAAACATTACTTTGGTCTTGAAGAAAAAAACTTTGTTTGCTGTAGAAATTATAACCCTGGTCACTAATCTTGGGGCTTGTAATGTTTTGCTGGCCAGCAGTAGTACCTATAAATAAAAGTGCCATGCTCTTTGCTCTCCAGTGTTTAATATAAACGATAAAATATATTTTAAAACCCTCAGATCTCTCTACTAGTATTTGCATGAGGGGAAATTACCATTTTTAAAAATGGTCAGAAAATAGATTTAGAATCCTGTGTAACCATAAAGAATGGACATAAACATTAAACTATATAATAGTGTAATTTTGTTTTTTTTTGTTCGAGTAGAACAGATTTAACCAGTTTTAGTTTGTATACCTACATTTTCTGTTACAGAAAGTGACAGTCTGATGGAGGATACAAACACCTATGTATTAGGGTTTCCCTTTTGTAGCCATAACTACTCAAATAATGGCCTTTTTTGTAAGTGTTTTGAGAGCAGCTGAGTGTTTAATCACATTTGTAGAAGCTACGCGTTTTCATGCATTTCTTCAATGCATGCACATTAGTTTAACAGGGGGGTATTCAGAGCCTTGTGATCTGTTTTTAACATGCAGTTCTTTTACTGTGTGTTTAACTCCATCACAGCAAGGGAGGCTCTGGTAAGTGACTGGGATCTTTGAGTTGATAGATTCACATTTAGATTTTGCAGCCTTAAAAACAAAGTACTTCTTGAAAACAAAGTACTGGGAGGATGGAATATTTGCTACAAAGATCTATCCGTACAAGGTGGTAGTTTGGGAAGCTTGCACAGACGTGTATATCTGCATTAGCCCTGTGTAATGCATGGTCAAAATGGTGAGTGTGTTTGAGGAAGGGGATGCCCTCATTATGTTTTAACGCCTGTTGAAACCCTTAAGCTGGAGCCATAGAGGGGGTAGCAGGGCTGAGGCGCGCTGACGCTGAGGCTCGCCTGCTGAAATCTGCGCGATTTCATGCCCATGCAGGCGAGCCAGCGGGCGCGATCGGGAGGCGGGGGGAGACTGAGGGAGGCGGGGCAGTGACGCTGCTCCGCGCTAATTGGGTGTTTTCAGCCGACAGCGCTCTGAAAAACAGTTTGGCTGTCGGCTGAAAAATCCAGCGCCTCATCACGCCTGCGGATGCTCGCGTGAGCCCCCTCTAAAGACATCCTCATGGAGGATGCAGGGGCTCAGCGCGGAGCGTCCGCACGGCTCTGCACGGACGTGCCTTCTATGGACTCAGCCTTACAGTAAGATACAATCTGTCATGTCATTTTTCTGACATGGGGTGGACTCTCATTGCATGACTACGCCCAAACTTGCCTCCTGGGGTCCTGCTCCTATTTACCCCATCCCTAATTACCAAGAGGGCAGTGTAAAGCTGTTCCCCACAATGTTCTCATTATTGATTTGGTTGGGTCGTGTTATTCTCCCTTCATGGAGGGGTATGTGAAGGAAAATGGTAGCTAAATATTTGTTGGGGGAGATGGTAAGCCAAGGGTCGTTCTTAAGGATGGATAATGTGGAAATCATTGTATTTTGGGTTGAAGTGTTAGGGAATGGCTACTTTGCGTTCACAAAATTAGTTTACAGACTGTGGAGAATATGCAACTTTTTAAACAGTACACTAGTTTTCTCGATGATAAACTCTCATGTTAGTGCCCAATACAGCGAATAAAACTTTCCAACGCAGACTGGAGAGAGTGGTATTGATAACTGATGGGAAGAGATTTCAAGATCTTGGCCCTTGTTCAATACATTGTGAAGACATACTCATTTAAATGGGTCTGGACTCTGTTTCAGGACTGGCAAGCATCTTCACAGACCCTTAAATAGTGGCATAGCGAAAAGTATCAGTTGTGTGAGCAGCAGAGTTCAATGAGGAAGGAAGGAGATTGCCATAAGTAGTGGCATGGCAGGAGATTAATGCATTTTCCATATTAATTCCCTATATGTGGATAAAAAGGAATATTAATATATCTGATGCTGGTGTGTACTAACAACTGGTACTGCATTGCTCTTTCAATATATTACTGCATTATAAATAATAGAAGGCATTATTTAATTGTTGTTCCATTTATTCGGCAGCTTAAGAGTTAAGAAAATAATAATAGTGTTGTAAATAAACTATTGTGTGACATAATTTAGGATGCATGCCAAGCATTTATAGCAGCTGGGATCATTTAATCATTCCCTTTTTTTTTTATACAACTTTCAGAATGCTTGGATTCATTAGCCAAAGTGTAACATAAGATAATTACCAAGCCCTCTAATTGGATTTGTTAGCTGTGAAGAAATCTGGTTGATGTGTTCATACTTCTGATTTATCATTGGAAACATTCCGTTTCACTGTTTATTGATTCATTTCAAAGTGCTGGCCCAAGGGATCGTAACAAAACCACTGACTGGGCTTTGTAGACAACCAAATCAGTAAATGCATAGAGGTGTGTGTGTGTGTGTGTGTGTGTGTGTATATGTGTGTGTGTGTGTATATGTATATGTATCAGCCCCAGTCGCCGATCCAATGCTGGCTGTAGGTCTCCTCAGTGATTTCCCAGGTACTACGCTTTCAAGCCTCTTTTCTCCATATTCCTCGAAAACATTTTCTGATGTCATCCTTCCATCTTTCTTTTGGTCTTTTTCTTGTTTGTTTTTTTATTTCAATTTGGATCCAGTTGAGTGCCATTTTTATCCAATGATGGTAATTTCCTCTTGCTATATGTCTGTCTCACTGCCATTTTAATTTCTTCACTCTGTCACAGAATTAATGTTTGAAACCAAACAAAAAAAAGTATGTTTCCTGTCTCTTTGGGTAATAGCCAGCATACCTCTCTCCATACTACTTTGAGTTGTCTGAAGCTTCTGAATTATCTTCACATTTAGGGTCCAAGTGTCACATCCATATGTGAGCACAGGCAGAATACACTGGTCAAAAATTTTACTCTTGCAGTGGAAGGTTCTCTTCAAAGATTGTCCCCAACAAACTTAGAACTGGATCAATTTTCCCATGAAGAATGGGTAAAAATGCCACCATCCTTCTGGGCAAAGCTAGTAGAGACTTATAGACTCATCGCAGTAATTACTCATGCAACCAGTACATTTCATTTTCTAAATTTCCTTTTCTGACATTTAACATTCTCTTCATATAACAGTTTAACCATGACAGCTTTGTAGCTCAGAAAAAGGTTTGCTTGAAAAACTGTGAATACATTATTTGTAATTCAGCAAAATGTGATATTGGCAGGGGTGAATTTATCTGCAGACAACTCTCTCTGTGTGTGTGTGTGTGTGTGTGTGTGTGTGTGTGTGTCCTTTCTCAAGCTCTCTCGTTGTCCGAAACGTACGTTGCTCTGGAGCATGTTGGTTCCCTGATGTTTTATTACATTACTATTCTTCATCTGAGTGTGCTGCGGACCCCCTTTTTTGCTGTGTATCTATTGGACTGGTTGGTGTTCCCTGTCCATCTGCGTGTATCTGAATCTCTGTTAAGTATACAGGCAGTCCTTGTTTTACAACGCTTCGTTTTACAAAGAATGGCTTATCCAACGCTATACAATGCATACCTATATTCATTTTTACAACGCCAAAACGGCTAATCCAACGCTCTTACGACGCTTTGCAAAGTTGTCTGTGTATATAATATATATATTATACTATATAATATGTTATATTTTTATTTGATATATTATGTTATATTATATATATAATACAGTATATGCACTATATAATTCGTGTGCGCTGTATATCTTATTGTCTGCGTAAAATATTTTGTGTATTTTAGCATTAAAAATGCCTTCAGGAACGGAACCTTTCATTTAAACAGTGTTCCTATGGGAAAACGTGTTTCGCTTTACAACGTTTCGCTATCCAACACCATTTTGAGTAACGCATTGTGTCGGATAACCGAGGACTGGCTGTATACCCCTTTTTTGGTTTCTAGTCTTATGTTTGTGTGCACCCAGCATTTATTTGTTTATACATATATACACATTTCTCACTACCAGATCATTCCATAAATTATTTAAAAATCAAAATCCTCAATGGAATGTTACCGTTTTATTACCGTTCCCATGTCTTCAAACACTTTCTCACCCTACCTTATCTACAGAACATCTGTTGTTTTTTTTTTCCTTCTGCTCTCCCAAACCCTGTTTTAGCCATAGATTAGCAAAGTAATCAGTATTGCCAACCTGAGGAAGAGAGGAGAAATCTCGAAAGCTTGGCCTATGACATACCTTTTTTATTTTGGCTAACAATTTATCACCTAATACTGAAGTACACATTTATTCTGCACTATCGCAACTGGACTAACATGGCTATTTCCATTTTATATGTACATACAGGTATATACATATTAAACACAATATGAAGCAGGCATAATAAATGAGTATGCTCGTCATGTTTAATGAAACTTTTAGTGATTTTTATTAAAAAAAAGCTTTGCAAAACCATATCTATATAGCATAGATCAGGGGTGCACAAACAGGGGGGCGCAAGATTTTCCAGGGGGGTGCGGCGGTTTCAGAGGCCTTGCGCGCTTCCCCAAGGCATTTCATTTAAATGCCAGGGGACCACGAGAGGCCTCAGCAACTTCCCTCACCTTGTCTTCGGTGACACGTCGCCATGGCAGCAAATGATGACATGGGGTCACGTTGCCATGGCAACGTGGGGTCACTTGATGCTGGAGACAAGGTAAGGAGAGGGCACAAGCAGGGGGACAGAGTAGGTGGAGGAAAGTTTGCGCACCCCTGGTATAGACCGTGGCTAAGGCTGTCTCGACGCTGCCGCTGAGCGTGCTTGGCACATTTTCTTCAGTTAATTTGATTCTGCACGGCCATTCTCATGCGGTCGTGCACGTACGCTCTCCCAAACTCGGCGCTTTGAGAGACAAAGAAAATTGATTTTGAAGTGCGCTCAGCAGCAGTCAATGAGCACAGACACACATACACATTACACACACAAATATCCCCGATCCACGCCCCGATCCACGCCCCCCCCCTCCCCAGCTCACGCTTGCAAAATTACGCAGGACAGCCTGCGTTCATGCTTGGATAATTGGTGACATCACCGCTCTCAAGAATGAGTGCGCTCAGCAGCTGTGTGTAACGCTTGCGCTACCCACAAACAAGACAAGACCCCGGTACTGAGGTGGGAAGGTATGAAACCACGCACCGACAGCAGCGGAGGCATGCCTGGAAGGCGGATTGTTAGCGTAGCCGGGTCTAGGTAGGAGAGAGTGGGTTAATCCGTATACTCGCCGGGATCTTGGGTTATAGAGAACAGCGTAATTGAAGTCCGTTAAGCCGTGGTCTGGGATAGTAGAGTTGAGAATCGCCGAAGTCCGTGTAGTCATGATCTTGGGTGGAAGAGGTAAACGTGGTCGATATCCAGAGAGGTTTCACTAACAAGCCGGATCGGTACATGAGGAGACAAACTGCAAGACAACACTGAAACAGGAGCATGCCACAACAGAACTGTGAGGCACACAAGGCTACAAGAGATTATGCTGAGCAATGCTAGAGTGCGAGCACGGTATAAGTAAGGCATAGCAGCCAATCGGACAGGGGGCGGAGCGGAGGCGCAGCCCCAACAGGAGCTGTGATAGGCACAGAAGACAAGTGGCTATCTGGTTACTTGCCGCACAGCTGGGGAGCGGTGCACGACGTCACATGAGCGCGCTGCTGACGAGACGTGCAGTGCATCCGGGGGGCGGAGCCAAGCTCAGAGGCAACTCTAGAAGAGCTGAGTGTGCGCGCGCGCGCTCTGTAAACACAGCGGGGGTGCGCGCATGCGCTGGTGCCAAGATGGAGGGCTGAGTAGCAGCAGGTAAGGAGGGAACACGTCGCAAAGGACGTGTTCCCCGATTCCTTACACAGTGTGGCCGTAGCCTTAGATTTTATTTGCACAGACCTTCCCAAGTAACAGGCTGTTACTCGGACACTGAAATGGTTACTAAGCCCGGGAATATTTAAGCCTTTGTCATTTTAGTCCCTGGCTATCTTCTGAATCATAAGATCTGCTATGGTTACTTCATAAAGTAAGCTTGTTCCTGATTTCATCAATCTTTTTTGATACGCTATTTGCTGGGCAGTACTTAAAATGTGGGGAACCATTCCTTTTTTTATTTTAGGAATAACATTCTTGGGTGTGATTTTATATGGCTCTCGTACAGATAAATTCTGCAGAATATGAACCAAATGTAATTGTGTAAAACATTTCCTTTCACTAACTGACTTGAACTAATAAGGGGAAGGGAACCATTTTGTGTTCAAGTCTCCAAAGTGATGTGAATGAATATTTAAGTTTTTATAATGATTTAGTTTTATAGTATTTGCAAAAGGCTAAATGTTTTTTGAAAATTTTTTTTTTTTAAGTTAGTTTTTGAGCCTGAATTTAGGAATGCAGAGAAAACAAACATGCCCAAACTCTTGAGGCCAAAAGAACAAAATGACTACTCTGACTCAATGCTTCTGCCTACATTGATTATTGCTGCTGGGGATCTCCCCTAAGCCTGAACCCAGACATACACCTGATCTCTCACCCACGCCTCCCTGCCATCTCTTCCCCTGTAAATGATTTTATCCTTCTGATTTTAATACTGACTAACCTTAAAACTCGCACCACATATCAATCATCCCAATAGCCTGCACTCATGGCTAATGTCCCACACCCAGCCACTCCTACCAACCATTGTGACAAAGGACTGCCATTTACAGCACTTATTCCCTCACCTACTGTCTCTGTAAATCTCCCATCATACCACTTAGATTGTAAGCTCTTCAGGGCAGGGATTTCCTTTCCTATTGTCTGATTTTGCTACGCTTATTGTATTATAATTCCCCGTACTGTATTCTTTGTGAAGCGCTGAATACACTTTTGGCGCTATACAAATAAAGACATACAATACAATTGCAGCAGATTGGGATTATCAGGGGGGGGGGGGGGGAGAAATCCCATTTAAAAAAAAAAAGTGAGGTAAGCAAACAAAATGATACCGAGGCTTATTCAATAAAGCATGAATGGGAGTTTTTATCCGATCGCAATGCAGGCTGCTTTGCAGTTTATTGAATAATCCTCTAAATGAGGTTACATGCATGCATGTTCCCTGGGAAATATGCAAACAAAATACCTGAGCGCTCTCTCTGAGAAGGTGATAATAATGTAATGAAAATATTACCATGCAGAGGATCCCACATGAATCACTATTTCCGTGATCGTCTTAGAGGACCCCTGTCTGCTGCTCGAACCCTATAAGGGATATTTCCTTATCCCCAATCAGAAGGCAGAAAACAAAGACAAGGGGAGCGCGGATCAATAAAAAGTAAATTGTATGTATAATGAGGTGGGCTGGTTTAAAGTACAGCCAGACTGATATAGCTTCACTCCAGTGCACAAGGATTCAGCCCGAACCACAGTCAATGCACATGGGGAACTTGTAACGGGGATGGTGTTGATGTGTAATAAAGATAATAATAAATATAGATACTCACATGGGTTTATGTGAGTACATGCGCATCAAGGGGTCTTGATTCCTGTTCCGGTATCCGGGGAGAGTTGGTCTTCCTCAGCCAGAAAAGTACCTCTGGCTGAGGGGTTTTCAATTGGTCTCAGGTCACCAGGTCAATCTTCTCCTTACTGGGTGTGGTCCTTGTAGTTGGATTCCTTTTGATGGATCACCTTCCTCTAATTTCAGTCAAAGACAGGGAGACTGGAGATAGTGAGAAAGCAGTTTGTGTGATCAGCTGCTAGGGTTATTGTACAGCCCGGCTAAGAGACGTACTGGATTGACTCTCCACCCGGGTGCAGCACAGGGATTAATCACCACAGTAAATGCCGCACACAGGGTGTCCCTAGATGTTACCTAAGGCAGAGATGAAGGGTAAAGTAAATGAAATAATAAAATAATACCCCTTGTCTTTGTTTTCTACATGCATGTTCCCACCTGGAATCTTGATATCTGAGAGACTTTTTCATGTTTGGTAGACCTGTGTCGAAAGCCTACTCAGAATGTACCACAAAGGAGACAATATTTTTTTTTTGAAACATGTAAATTGTTTCTTTCCCCTTCCCCCCCATACTTTTCATAATGTTATGCTTATTATAAATTCTTTTTTTTTTAATCGCAATACGTGGTGCAGGATCTTTAGAAACTGAACTGAATTACTGTATATACCTCCCTGATCCATAATACTTTGAGCCCACTCCTCACCTGTTTCATTGTAGTCTTCATTTACTATGGGGAATACATTAAAATAAAACACACTTTGAAACATGTTGTTCACCACATACAGCTATAACCGCAAACATGTTTCATATCGTAATATCCATCTTTTGCACATGGTTATGATCTAGCACACACATTTGTGCTACGGTATGTGTGTGTGCTGGCCATGATGTTCAAAATGTGTGTGCTGCTTTGTGTCATCACCCAGAATCCTCACCTGCATTATTATCACATAGGGTGAACAGGCGCTTGTGGCCATGTGGAAGGCAGGTACAAGCACTCATAACTTATTGGGTTTGCTGTACTTTGTACAATGGTCAACTTTTCTAACTTTTTTATTTATTTTTACTGAGCATAACCTAATTGCCCTTTTTCCTGCTTATTTTCTCATTTTAATACTGTACCTGTTAACCCATACATAGTTATGAGGAATATTATGTCGTATATATATTTGAATGTGCCATCTGCAACCAGATGTCTATTCTCCCTTGCAATTCTAAAGTACATTTCTGGTATTTTTCTGCTACTGTGCTTTGATGGGAAATTTCAATTGGACTTCAGTTTGCTCCTGGAAGCCTCGGGAGACACTGTGGGCAGAGCGCAATTGAAAACACAATTGCAAGGAATTACTGCCTGTCATGTACTATGTGCAGGACAAAGGTCAGACAAGTGCTGGCTCCTGGTGAATAGCTTGCACGCTACTACTAAATTAATTAATTGATGTTGTCTCATCTCTGCATTTAAAATACAGAATATGAATAAAGCTGTATGCAAAAAGATTTGTTTTGTTGAAAATAATTATTCTGATTGTAGAAATGTGCGTTTCTTATAATTCAATGATGCAAATAAAATTTCTATCTATCTTTCTCTCAAATCCTTATCTCACTGCCTCTAATTGGCGGGAAGGTGGCAACGGGTGTTCAGGAAGGGTTTAGTGGCACTTGTGCTGGTAGGTTTCATTGGTTGAGTGGCTCAGTGAGTAAAGACACTGACTGTAAACAATGACACAGAGTTTGAAGCGAGGGAACCTGATCCAATTCCTGGTGACAGCTCCTTTTGACCATGGGCAAGTAATTTTATCTCCCTGTGCCTCAAAAAAGACCCATAGATTGTACTGAAATCAATAGGAATATGAAGATGGAATGTAGCGCATTTGGAAGAAAGAAGATAATCTTTCAAGAGAACCTTCCACTGTGCCTCAAGTATGAACGATTTTGCTCAGTGTATTCTGCCCGTGCTCACTTATGAATGTGAAATATGGACCCTAAATGCAAAGATAATTCAGAAACGTCAGACAACGCGCAAAGTATAGAGAGATGTATGCTGGGTATTACCTGAAGGGACAGGAAAAATAATTAATGGGTTTGAAACCAAACAGAAGTCTATGACCTAATCACAAGACATTAAAATGGCAGTTGGCCAGACATATCCCAAGTGAAATGACCGTCGGTGACAAACATGGTTTTTGACTGAATCCCAAGTGAAATTAAAAGACCAAGACGACAACCAAAAGTAAGATGGAGGATGAAATTAATTTGTTGGAGCAACATGGAGACGAGAGGCTTGCAACCGCAATACCTGGAAAATATTGAGGACGCCTTGATCCAGCAATGGATCAACAAGGGCTGAAGATGTTATTTAATTAACCCCTTTGGGAGCACTGTTTTCCCTTAAAGGGTCAACACTGTGCTTAATAATTGTAATACCTCACTCCTATCACATTTTACAGGAGTTCTAGGCAGAAACCTAGCCCACCCACCTATGTGTTTAGCCTGTCACCTGGTACAGGATAACTAAACATAATCCAAACCATCTCTCTCTCTCTCTCTCTCTCTCTCTCTCTCTCTCTCTCTCTCTCTCTCTCTCTCTCTCTCTCTCTCTCTCTCTCTCTCTCTCTCTCTCTCTCTCTCTCTCTCTCTCTCTCTCTCTCTCTCTCTCTCTCTCTCTCTCTTCCTCTCTCTCTCTTCTCTCTCTCTTTCCTCTCTCTCTTCCTCTCTCTCTTCTTCCTCTCTCTTCCTCTCTCTTCCTCTCTCTTCCTCTCTCTTCTCTCTCTTCCTCTCTCTTCTTCTCTCTTCCTCTCTCTTCTTCTCTCTTCCTCTCTCTTCCTCTATCTCTCTCTCTCTCTCTCTTCCTCTCTCTCTCTCTCTCTCTCTCTCTCTCTCTCTCTCTCTCTCTCTCTCTCTCTCTTCCTCTCTCCTCCTCTCTCTCTCCTC
>NC_134487.1:167784822-167866393 GCF_040206685.1 Ascaphus truei | reverse complement strand
TTTACATATCAGGACATAATAACAAGCATCTGTTCCTTAGCAGGTCTTAAAATTAGGTAAATACAACCTCAGATGAACAACAACACATGACATATTACACAGTGTCATGATTTATTTAACAAAAATAAAGCCAAAATGGAGAAGCCATGTGTGGAAAAACTAAGTACACCCTTACTGCTTCCATAGGAATTAAGATGCTAAATAGCAGACAGGTGCTGCTAATCAAAGTGTGACCACCTCAATAAAGGCCGAAGTTTTAGCAGTGTGCTGGTCTGGAGCATTCAGGTGTGTTTTAACACAATGCCAAGGAGGAAAGACATCAGCAATGATCTTAGAGAAGCAATTGTTGCTGCCCATCAATCTGGGAAGGGTTATAAGGCCATTTCCAAACAATTTAAATTCCATAATTCTACAGTGAGAAAGATAATTCAAAAGTGGAAAACATTCAAGACAGTGGCCAATTCACCCCATGGTCAAACCGTGCAATGCTCAGAGAAATTGCAAAAAAAAACAAGAGTTATATGTCGGACTCTACAGGCCTCAGTTTGCATGTCAGATGTTAAAGTTCATGACAGTACAATTAGAAAAAGACAAGTATGGTTTGTTTGGAAGGGTTGCCAGGAGAAAGCCTCTTCTCTCTAAAAAGAACATGGCAGCATGGCTTAGGTTTGCAAAGTTGCATCTGAACAAACCACAAGACTTCTGGAACAATGTCCTTTGGACAGGCGAGACCAAAGTGGAGATGTTTGGCCATAATGCACAGCGCCACATTTGGCGAAAACCAAACATAGCATATCAGTACAAACACCTCATACCAACTGTCAAGCACAGTGGTGGAGGGGTAATTATTTGGGCTTGTTTTTCAGCCACAGGACCTGGGAACTTGCAGTCATTGAGTTGACCATGATCGCCTCTGTATACCAAAGTATTCTAGAGTCAAATATGAGGCCATCTGTCCGACAGCTAAAGCTTGGCCTAAATTGGGTCATGCAACGGGACAATGATCCCAAGCACACCAGCAAATCTATAACAGAATGGCTGAAAAAGAAAAGAATCAAGGTGTTGCAATGGCCCAGTCAAAGTCCAGACCTCAACCCGATTGAAATGCTGTGGCTGGACCTTAAGAGAGCAGTGCATAAACAAATGAACAAAACACACAAAACCCCACAAGCTCTTTTTGGGAACCCCTGAGCCCCACAATATATATATATATATATATATATATATATATATATATATATATATATATATATATATATATATATATATATATATATATATATATATATATATATATATATATATATATATATATATATATATATATAAAAAATGGTTATTGAGGCAAAAAGTGACACTGTGTGCTCATTTGCATGTCATTTCCCAGAATCCCTTGCTGCAGTGGAAGTGCTGTATGCTGGGTGATAATGGGGAAAGGCGGGGTTGCAGACCTGCCTAAGACATGCAGATGAGCATACAGCTATATTTGCATATTTGCTTTCCTGTGGAGGGTTTTTGTCACTTTTTTTACTCACCATAACTTAACTCAGTATTATGGTTTAGCCTATCCCATAGCCTCTCTTGCTTTCCCAGTAAAATCAACCCCACACTGATGAGACCCATCAAGGTCGAAACAGCTGTCTGTGGGTGGTTTTCTGGGTATGCACCTTAACCCTGGCTGTGCTCAAAGCTGTGACCATGCAGCAAGCTTAAGCCTATTGGGAACCATGTTAAAAATGGTTATTGAGGCAAAAAGTGACACTGTGTGCTCATTTGCATGTCATTTCCCAGAATCCCTTGCTGCAGTGGAAGTGCTGTATGCTGGGTGATAATGGGGAAAGGCGGGGTTGCAGACCTGCCTAAGACATGCAGATGAGCATACAGCTATATTTGTATGTATATATATATATATATATATATATATATATATATATATATATATATATATATATATATATATATATATATATATATATATATATTAGTGGTTGACAAATCACCAAAAAATCTACTCGCCACACAAAAAAATCTATTCGCCACCTAGTACCAAACGTGTGCTGCTTGGGCCAATATTTACTCGCCCGGGGGTTAAATCCACTCGCCCGGGGCGAGCAAATGTATAGGTTTGTCGAACATTGTATGTATATATATATGTATGTATATATATATATATATATATATATATATATATATATATATATATATATATATATATATGTATGTATATATATATATATATATATGTATATATATGTATATATATATATATATATATATATATATATATATGTATATATATATATACATATATATATATATATATATATATATATATATGTATGTATATATATATATATATATATATATATATATATATATATAGTGTTCGACAAACCTATACATTTGCCCGCCCCGGGCGAGTGGATTTAACATCGTGGCGCGCTCCTATTGGCCCAAGCAGCACATGTTTGGTACTAGGTGGCGAGTAGATTTTTTTGTGTGGCGAGTAGATTTTTTGGTGATTTGTCGACCACTGTGTATATATATATATATGCAAATATAACTGTATGCTCATCTGCATGTCTTAGGCAGGTCTGCAACCCCGCCTTTCCCCATTATCACCCAGCATACAGCACTTCCACTGCAGCAAGGAATTCTGGGAAATGACATGCAAATGAGCACACAGTGTCACTTTTTGCCTCAATAACCATTTTTAACATGGTTCCCTATAGGCTTAAGCTTGCTGCATGGTCACAGCTTTGAGCACAGCCAGGGTTAAGGTGCATACCCAGAAAACCACCCACAGACAGCTGTTTCGACCTTGATGGGTCTCATCAGTGTGGGGTTGATTTTACTGGGAAAGCAAGAGAGGCTATGGGATAGGCTAAACCATAATACTGAGGTAAGTTATGGTGAGTAAAAAAAGTGACAAAAACCCTCCACAGGAAAGCAAATATGCAAATATAAATTATGTTATGCTGGGTGATAATGGGGAAAGGCGGGGTTGCAGACCTGCCTAAGACATGCAGATGAGCATACAGTTATATTTGCATATTTGCTTTCCTGTGGAGGGTTTTTGTCACTTTTTTTACTCACCATAACTTAACTCAGTATTATGGTTTATATATATATATATATATATATATATATATATATATATATATATATAATGTATGTATATAAGTGTCAAAAAGGAGAGCTATTGAGCGTGGCATATGTATACAACAATCGACAGAGAAGCCCAATTCTATATGACAAAAATACACAGTAAAATACTTATATATTCTCTTGAAAAAGGGCTTCTCTGTCGTTTGTCATAAACCAATTCCCACAAACCTCAATGAACTGAAGCAACGCTGTAAAGAGTGGGCCAAAATTCCTCCACAACGATGTGAAAGACTGATGAAGTCATACAGAAAACGATTACTTCAAGTTATTGCTGCTAAAGGTGGTTATACAAGCTATTGAATCATAAGGTGTACTTAGTTTTTCACACATGGCTTCTCCATTTTTGCTTTATTTTTGTTAAATAAATCATGACACGGTGTAATATATCATGTGTTGTTGTTCATCTGAGGTTGTATTTACCTAATTTTTACACCTGCTAAGGAACAGATGATATGTCCTGATATGTAAAACCATAGAATTCAAAGAGGGTGTACTTTCTTTTTCACGTGTGTGTGTGTGTGTGTGTGTGTGTGTGTGTGTGTGTGTGTGATTTTTTTTTTAGATAACCCGCTCAAACAAATGACACAAAAAGTGATACTTTGTCAACATTTAATGATTCACAAATGATTCATTATTCAATATCCATGTGTGAAAAAGTATGTGGACCTTTACATTCAGTACCTGATGCCACCCCCTTAAGCAGAAATGACTTCAACTAAGCGCACGTATGGTTTCCATAATAAACTCAATAGGAGCTCCGATCTAACGAGTGTAGAAAAAAAGCTGCAATTAAACCGTTTTTGGAAGTCGAGTCGCTTCACATAGATTAGTAGTTTTTGCATACATTGCCACCCTAAACCTTGCCCCCCCTCCCCCCCGTCATGGCTGCCCTCACCCGACCCGTTTTGTACACACACCCCACTCCTAGAAAAGCTGCATGCAGATTGCGGTGAAGCGCTGTAAACGCAACGCCAGGTGCTCGTGCAGCGGGACCTTAGCCTTATTTTCTAGCATACTGTTACAGAACGCAATACACTATTGGAGACCCTGGAATTTCCTATACCTGTGTGGTAGTGAGTTGAAGTCTGTCTGAAGCAGCAACAGGATGTTTGGATAATGGACAGATTTGATTGCAGGTACTGTAGCCCAGTTAGCGTGACCATTTTCCTAAACTGCAGTAAAGCCTTTAGACCCCATTTGAACCCTGGCTTTCTTCCATTGTTTAAATGTAACTTTGTGTGCATCTCTTCCATGCATCCACGAATGAAGAAATATTAATGCTTTGAAATTGCTCTCACCACTCCTAATGATATTATAAAGAAAGCGTTTTGCATGTTTTATATTTTTAATTTCTATTATAACTGGAATAATTACTTATTTAGTCAGATTAGCAACATGTACAATAAAGGGAAAATACACAAACTTGGCAAATATTTAAGCACAGAATGGGAGGGATTTGAACAGTTGAACCGATTACAACTCAGAATAAATACTGTAGTCTTTATTCACAGATAATATACTACATTTGTAATCTGGATATCACACAGCGGAAGAAAGGACGGCATTTTGGTTATCAACATGCGTTCCTTTTTCTTATTGTAAAATTGAACTAGTGATATGTATAGCATTACATTGTGTGACACGTTCATTCTTGGTTTGGTTGCTTTAGTGCACTCACACACTGTAACAGATATATCCCCTATTTTAGTAGCGTTTGTGGTTATAGCGCAGAAATAAGCCTATTTGCTGTGTGTGTGTGTGTATATGTGTATATATATATATATATATATATTTATATTTATGTGTGTGTATATATATATTTTTATATATATATATATATATATATATATATATATATATATATATATATATATATATATATATATATATATAAATAAACAAAATTCTATATAATGTATTAATTGCAGCACTGCTGCAATAAATATTTTTGCAAGTCTCTCACTCTGTCTCCCTCTCTCGCTCTTTCTCTCCATATTTAATCTGTTTCCTTTTGTTAAATCACGCCGTCTGCTTCTCATCTGATCTGCTGAGTGATAACTAAAGCACATTTGGTACAGCAGAATGATTTTTGGCAGCGACTTTATTTTCATCCCTCTTCCTATTCTTAAATGCTTGAAAAAGATTGAATAGCCAGTCTCAACGTGATTATTGGCAGATTACTTTCATACCTCTTCCCAGTCGTCTCATTTAAGTACTGTTCTGAATTGCTTCATTGTGGTCCACGATACACATTTTCACAGGTGATTTTGCTTTTATGCAGCTTCCTGCCGACCTTTCCAAGATGCACCTTACAGACAATCCACATGCACAGGCGACACACGTCCCTTCCAGCCAATCAGGATGCAGCATTGCAAGCGACTCCGGAAGCAGCAGCTTATCGGACATCTACCAGGTAACATAATGTGCCATTCATAAGTCTGGCTTTGTGCTAATAGAGCGTTAAAGACATAGAAGAGTCCTAATAGTTGTATCAGTGTTTGAGAAGTGTTTGCTATTTCCAGGTTGTCATACCTTTTTAATGGACAATCTTTCTCATTCAAATTAACTGCAGCAACAGCAAGAAGGGGCTATGAGTACTAAGTGAATATGCAATTTGTGATGATGCAACAAGACCATAGCTCGCAATTCCATGCTCTCTAGGTTGATGTTTACCTTTTCTTTCTGTACCTGTATGAACATTGTTTTCCTATTTCATTAGGAGTTAAACTATGAAATGTTTTGGATAGAGACATTCTGCCTTACATTTTTATTTATATTTCTTTTTAAAGAATGCGTGTTAGACTGTTAGTGCTAATTACATAAAAATGTAAGCAAGGGTAAAAAAAATGAATAAAAAGGCGAATAATGGCAATAATTGGCCACATGTGTTACAACACTTGTCTCACTCAGTCAAAATGTGAGCAAAGACAAAGTCAATTATAGGGCATAAACATTCCACCTGTACGTCCGACATCTATTGATCCTTGGAAAGATCTAAGCACTGCGTTTGTGTATTTATATGTTTGTACCCGTAAATATATTGACCGTTAAACATTTTATGCCATTTTGAACCCTTGGGGATGTCTCCTGTGTATTTGCTCAGCAGAAAATGCATTGAAAAATAACTGCTTCTACAGCAGCCATTCTCTGAAGCATTGCAAATTGAGAACTAGCACAAAAATAATAGAAACCAAAAATCAATCTGACCAGCATGTAAATTCCAATAAAAGGGGCTGGAACAAGACATAAATCTCAGGAGGTCGCTGCAAAGTGATGATATGCTAAACTGTGTTCCTAAAGACTGTGTAAGTACAAGTAGTACAGTGTAATACTCTGCAGTGGTGGAATTAACTATAAAATTGTGACGGCTGGTTTAAATGTTGTCCAGTTTCCCAGCAAAAGTAGTTTTGGGGGAAATAATATTGATAACTTTATTTCAAATAGCGCTTTCTCCTGAGTGTACTCAAAACGCTGAATATTTACCGTACACAGCACTGTACATAGAATTTTACAGACACATACCCTGCCCTGAAAAGCTTAGCGCGCGTAACCACTTGCAGCATACAAACTAAGGACACATGCACGCGCAACTCTGGTCCCGTGCCCGCACGTGCAGCAACAAGAACTTTAATAATCAAGCATTAGAATCCTCTGCTTTGGTGCCTGAGGCACATGGAGATAGTGACTTGCCCAAGGTCACAAAGAGTTGACACTAAGATTTATACCAGACTCCTCTGCTTCAAAGTCAGTGTTAGTCTTTCAGCCCAGGAAATGGCACTGTACACGTAACCCTCCTCACCTGGTTCTAAAGGAGGTCATATCAGATTAACTATACACATTGGCAGTGCCCAGTACCTCCTTTGCAGGCTGTTGGGTAGGTGCAGGCTGGGCATGAATAAGCGGATATGAAAAAGATGGACGCAAGGAACTTTTATAAAAACAAAAAGGAGCTTTATTGGAAATCCGTTTATAATGCTCCACAGATATAGACATAGAGTACTTCATACTTGACAGAAACTCGTGGTAAAACATTTTACTCTGGACTTCACGCCCTGGTAGTTCTCACTCCTGTGCTGGGGTGGTACTTAAACGCATTACTGTAAAATTTACTATCTTTTGTATTTTCGCAGCAGCATTTTGTATACAGGAAATAGGCCTTACTCAGTGTCACTGTAACTTGTGAGAGGCCTATATTATACACCAAAAATACCGGGGTTGAACTGAACACGACTAGATATGATAAAATATAATTTATTCCTTGAAAAAGGTGAACACACAAGATATACAAATAACAGGCAAAATATAGACACTTAAAGGTTTGGACAAGAAAGCCATCAGGATACAGGATGGGTTTAGATGTAGACATCACGAAAATACATGAAGACAACTGAGTATAGGACTGACACTGGTTTATAAGCAATTCCAGTCATAAATCAGTGGTGAGGTTGATAGTCTTACTCCAGAGTAAAACTCCTCCCACCCCAGGATGTTTAAAAACGGCTTTTCCTATCTTAATAACTTCATAACTTCAGTTCAGTAATACTTACTGGCACGCGAGATATATTAATACATTTCGGCACGCATGACGCTCCCAGTGAGACTAAATATTACCGTGTAATACTAAAATTAAGAGAGATATTAATATCTATCTTTAAGTACCTGCTAGACATCATGTGTCTGTAATCATTATGTGCGAATCGGTCCCACGAATACACACATGTAGCTTTTAGCACGTTCAGCCGAGGACATCTCATAATATTCTTATATTTAATAAGGTCGCTCATTCTGATATCTCCTTCTGTAACCGCACCCCTGGCCCCCATAACCCCTTGTCAAGAAATCCTTTGAAGCTGGGCCTCCTGTGTAGAGAACATTTGTCACAGGTGCTATATTTCACACCCAATGCTCCAGACCTGGGTCCTAGCTGTCTCTACCAGCAATATACCCTTGGCCTGCCAATTAGGTATTAACATACAACAAACCCCTTCTGTACTTTTCACACCCAACTTCAATCAAGCCTTTTGAAGCCCAGATATTTCTGAAAAGACACCACACATATTTGTATTTTCCTAAACTGTAGCTCATTAACCCCTTAAGCCTCCCGCATCAATCCCAGTGTATGTGTTGGTGCAAACACTGGAACAGAAACAATACATTTTTACAGGGGAATATACATTAGGATGCTGAAGCAAGGTAAAAACACATTACTGGACCACAGTCCAGTTAACCCCTTGCTTCCCAGGTGAGAGTAGGGGGTGGCCAAATGGGGTGTAACCCCTTTAATCCCGGGCCAAACCCCCTCTCCCATGACACTCAGTACTTCATTCTCCCAACACTGTGACCAAATTTGGTATCATCATGTGTCTTCCAGCTTAACACTGATGTCATACTTCCTTATGTACGTATAAGGAACTATCCTAGTTATTATCAGATTTGATTGCATCAGCTTTACCATGTAGTTGTCAATTGCAACTGTCTGTCACTCGCTGGCCCTTCCCCAGACATTTAGGAAAAAGAAGGGATCCAGCGCTTCACGGATTTCTTAATAAAGAAAATTTATTGTGCCACACAACGTTTCGACCTACAGGTCTTTATCAAGTGACTAGGCATACACAAATGAGGATCTACCCAGTATATATATATCCTCTAAAATTACCACTAAACAGGTGAAAAACAAGTTAAAATTACCCCCCGCTGACCCCAATCCGCCTCCCATGATCAGTCCTATGTTCATACAGTGCCCAAACAGTTCGTGGTAGTCTGCTTCCGGTTCCTTGATCTTCTTCCGGTTTTGCGTTCCAGTGATGTCATTATCTTCTTCTGCGCATGCGCCGTCCGTGCTTGCGTTCCAGCGTCGTCTCCCTCTCTCCGTCGGTCAGGTCTGACGTCTGCCAACACGTTCCGATTGGCTCTCTCCTCCTCGTCATCCTGTGGGTGGTGTTTACTCATCTTGTGAGTCACACGTCTTTCCTCTTTCTTCGCCGTGGTTTTGGGAGATTCTTCTGTGTCCTCCGTCGTCATGGTGATCTTGCTGCGATCCTTAATATGTTAATTTCTTGTTTGTAGTGTGCATTCTTCTATGGCTAGTAGTGAAATGTCTATCCTTTAATACACATAGAAAAAATCATTGTATGTGATCAGGGGTGGCATTATGTAGTGTGAACAAGTGCAAGAAGTGATATTAAGTGCATAAAAACAATATTTAATAAAAACTTTTGGAGTGCTTGCCAATCTGTTCTGTTACTTACTCACCTGAGTGGTAGTACAGGTGATGCGTTTATTAATTATGAATTTTGCACCACTTCTTGGGTGACAAAATACATTGCCTGTCATTAGGCTATTGCATACCGAGCAATTAAAACACTTATAGCAGCCTGGTTTTGGGTCACTTAGAAAGTGTGTACCCACGTAATGTTCCTGTTTGTCTGCTTTAATAAGAATATCCTTGATATTTTCTCCTCTTTGATAGGCAAATCTAGGTGTTTCTTTACATATTTGGCCTAATGTCAGATCTGCTTGAAGAATTTTCAAATGTTTTTGTATGGTTTTTTTACAAATCTACTTGCAGTTGTGTATTTACTGACAAAGATCATTTTTTCCTCATTTTCAACTGGCCTGTTTTCCTCTAGTGGTTCTTTTTCCAATGATTTTTCCACTATGGAAGCTTTATGTCCTCTTTCTAGGAACCTTGTTTTTATCTCCTTTATGGTTCTGGCCAAGTGTGAGGGTCTGTCAACTATTTTTCCCGCCCTTATTTTTTGTGAGTAGGGTAACATTCTTTTTAATGAATCTGGATGAAAACTAGACCCATGTAGTGTGGAATTCCTATCAGTGGGTTTCCGGAATAGGTCTGTATGCAATTCATTTCCCCTATACGTGCTTAAAACATCTAAGTATGATATCTGTGATTTACTCCAATTTTTAGTAAACTTAACTGGCGTAGATAGTTCTGCCAAGTATGTGAAAAACTCAATTAGTTCGTTTTCAGTTCCCTCCCAGATGAAAGAGGTCGTCTATATAGCGACAATTAAAGAGCATCTTACTAAAAAATTGTGTGCCATAGATGTATTGTTCCTCAAAATGGGTCATTTATAAATTCGCATATGACGGTGCTACATTGCTACCCATGGCGTACCTGCTGTTTGCAAATAAAAATTTGTCTCAAATTTGAAATAATTCTTGTGTAAAATAAAATGTAACAGGAGCATGATATAGTCAGTCAGTTGGTGGGCCTTTTTTGTGATGCCTTTCTAATTTTTCTCTGACCACATGTAAGCCTTCTGTGTGAGGGATGATCGTATAGAGACTGGTGACATCCATGGTCACCAGAAATATGTCTTTATCATTGAGCTCAATAGATCTTATTATTTTGTTCAGAAAATCAAATGTGTCTCTGATATATGATCTTCCCTCTAACACTAATGGCTGTAAAAATGTATCTACAAACATCGACAATGGTTGGTTGATGGAATTTGTAGCCGATATGATCGGTCTACCTGGGGGGTTGTGTAGACTCTTATGTATCTTTGGTAAAAGATATAGTACTGGACGGCGTGGGTGCTCCATTGTTAAAAATTCAATCTCCTTTTCAGTAAGCCATGTGTTACCCAAACCTAGTTGTAAAATTTGTTTTATTTCTTCTTGATATGAGTTTGTTGGGTCGTGTGTTAATTTAATATAACAGTTAGTATCTGCTAATTGTCTATGGGCTTCTGTCCTGTACTGTGCATAGTTTTGAAGAACTAGTGCCCCTCCTTTGTCTGCTCTTTTTAAGATAATTTTTGTGTTGTCGGCCAATTGTTTTAAAAACTTTTTTTGACTAATGTTAAGGTTGTAATGTATATGATGCCTTTTCTTAAAATATGCATTATCATGTTTTACCAAGTTCACATAAGCTTGTACTGCTGAATTCTTAACAGGAGGTACAAAATTAGATTTTAGCTTACATACCGTTTCTTTAGTCAAACCTTGTGTGGCTGCTGCTGTTTCATGGCCGGTGTCCTGTTAAGGAAAAAAGATTTGAGATTAAGTTTTTTTCCATCTTAAAAAGTTCCACCTCTAAATCAAATCTATTAGCTGTAGTGGTGGGTACTAATGAGGGACCTCTAGACAGAACTTCTAATTCTGTATTGGACAGTGAGTAGTCAGAAAGATTAATAACAAGGCTATGCACACTACTTATTGCCGGGGTCTCAAGATGGGTGGTGTCCGTGGGTTTGTGTCTCTCCCTCCTTGTCTTTTTTCCTTTGCCTTTGTTCTGTCCCTCTTCCTCTGCCTAAAAAAGAAGAAGAATTGGAGGATCCTGGTGTCTGTCCCCGTGTCTCATCAGCAGATGAACTGGCCTCTTGGTCACTGGAAAGATCTTCTCCTCTTTTTTGAATCTTTTTTGCCTTTCCTTTCTTTGTGAACCTGGTGCGTTTATCTTGTTTAGTCCATACATATACACTATTTTCTTTGTAGTCTCCTACTACCTTTTTGAACTTCTGTTTTTTAAAGTGGATTAAGTCCTTTCTTAAATTATCAGATTTGATTGCATCAGCTTTACCATTTAGTTGTCAATAGCAACTGTCTGTCACTCGCTGGCCCTTCCCCAGACATCTCAGCACAGCTGTATGGCCTCCCTGTCTCTCTAGGTTCTGGCCTTATTCTATGTAAAAAGATCTACAGAACATTCCTTTGCTTGCCAGAATAATTATTGTATGCATCTGCTCCTATATTCCAATCAACCCTAATTACAATATAAAAAATATGAATATTAGTGAAAATGTTAGTTACCCACCGAAAAAGATAAATTGACAGTTCCTTGCATAGGGATTGCAATGCCCACTTGTTGAATGCGCTCCTGGATTAGCAACCCACTATTATATACCGCACACACATTCCCAGCACG
The DNA here is from genome assembly GCF_040206685.1 of Ascaphus truei. Classification (NCBI taxonomy): domain Eukaryota; kingdom Metazoa; phylum Chordata; class Amphibia; order Anura; family Ascaphidae; genus Ascaphus; species Ascaphus truei. Next base: position 167,854,335 of record NC_134487.1, on the reverse strand, counting down.
CTCTAACTCCAAAACCCATAACATTATATATATATATATATATATATATATATATATATATATATATATATATATATATATATATATATATATATATTTATGTCAAAAGGAGTGCTACTGAGCGTGGCCAATGCACACAAACAAAAGACAGGGGTGGCCAATGCATACAAACAAAAGACAGGGGTGCCCAATGCTACTTCCAATTGACAAAACATATAGAGTAATAAGTATAAAGTTTAAATACTTCAATAATAATGATATTTACTTGGCTCACCCCTCCCCACCTTTTTAACATAGGAGGTTCTGGCATTTTGCTGAATGGACAGGACTCACTGTGGTTGCTTCCCCTCATACAGAGGTAAAGGAAGGGTTTACAGTTTAGTGTTAGGACCTGCATTATTTTGGTTATACCTTGACGTTTGGTATGCAGGCTTATAACGCTTTGGCCAAAGGGTTTAACTAAATAACCAAGTAAATATTATTATTATTGAAGTATTTAAACTTTATACTTATTACTCTATATGTTTTGTCAATTGGAATTAGTATTGGGTTACCCCTGTCTTTTGTTTGTATTATATACCGCATGGCTGGGCTAGTCCAAACATACTCGAGAGTTACTATCCTGAGAACTCCTTACCAAGAGCATGTTGCACCCTTACCAATAGTGAGAACAATTGTGGTCCCTTACTACTGGGGCTTACTTAAAGGGCACGTTCCTAACTGAAAACAATAAACAATGACAGAACATATATTAATATGACTTGATTATACACACAGACCTATTTACAGGACTCACAGTGAGGGCCCCAGTCAGAACTCTGAAGAACTTGCTACTAGAACATTGGATGGATCTATATATACCCTCTATACTCCCTGTAGTGACATCACTGGTCACAAGACATACAAGGGAGGGGCATAACTAGTAGTGCACGAATAGGGGCTACATACGGATATAAAAAAACTGAAGTGGGATCCCACAACATGAAATCTAAATTTAAAGCAAAACCAATTACTGCACAGATAAACCACTCCACGCCATGTTTACGCTTGGTTTCGCAGTAAAAACACTAATTCTTGAGGTTGAGCTGCGGTTAAGGAGTGCGTGGCCTCTTCTCGTAACTTCATGTGTATGGTTACCAGCAGTTATCTGTCTCAAAAAGCACTGAGGAAAAAAAATCACATTAACAGAAATATAGTTAAAATGTATAGATATCGTTAAACCACGCACACCATCTTCTCCCCATCAATCAAAGTAACAGTCCTACACGGTATCCCAGTAACATCTCTAATCTGAGCCACATTACTGCTGTGCAGAAATAGTTGCAATACTAATCCGTGTTATAATTGCTTTCATAATGGTTCCTTACAATAGAAGTTTATTTGCTGGCATTCAAAGTAGGTACTGTAGGATGTTCTGACTATGTTAGGACAGGTAGTGGTCGTTTATACTCAGGAACTGAAGATGGCTAATGAACAAAGTTTTAGTTGAGTGGCAGAATGTAGTTGTAGTGCTGCTTATATTCTGCAGGAGGTGGGATCTAGAACATATTCTGCGAATAAATCAGCAAATATGACTAAAGTAAATGCTGTAATGGAGTACATTTTTGCTTCACCAAACTTTGAGGAACTTGTGCTTTTATGTTCAAAGGGGAAAAAAAATGCATCAATGAGAGTTAAGGAGCCCCCAAAGTGGGTAAATGAGATGGCCATTCTAGGAAAGAGCGTTCCAAGTAAGCTTTCCATACTGTACCCACAAGAGATGTTGCGCAGTGTTAGCATATGAGGAGGAAATCATTACAGGAAATTGCTGATCTAAGAGGTTTTATAGCTGAACCAGAGCAACCCCACACATCTTGCATGTGTGAGTTGCTCTGTTCTTTAATTTTTTTTTTTTTTTTTTAAATCTTTGCTGATTATTGCTGTTCTGTTTTGGGAAAAAAAAATATATATATTTGCATAAATACAGTTCCACTTATTCTAACACATTTTGGTAAGTAAGCTGAAATATACCAGTATTCTGATTTTCTAATCCACCCCACAATACACTTATTTACAAGAGACCGCATGTATATGTATACATGTATAGACATATATATATATATATATATATATATATATATATATATATATATATATATATATAGTGTTGACAAACCTATACATTTGCACGCCCCGGGCGAGTGGATTTAACATCGTGGCGAGCTCCTATTGGCCCAAGCAGCACACGTGTGGTACTAGGTGGCGAGTAGATTATTTTGTTCGGCGAGTAGATTTTTTGCTGATTTGTCGACCATATATATATATACGTATATGTAAAATAACTCCTGTAAACCTTGTACAATTAGGGAGCACGAAATGTATCAAATAATTCCATTATTATTTTTTTTTCCTTAAATAAATCTGCTGCTGCTTGCTTCTGTTTGTTTGCAGCCAGGAGAATATAATAATATAATTTATATTCTCACCTTTTGCAGACTTTATTTTGTGTGGGGTAGAGAAGGTGCATCTCAAATGCACAATTGCTGATAGCAGTAAGTAGTTGAGGCCTAGTGAGGGTAGGAAATCAGCAGCCTACAGCCCCCACTCTCTGAAGTTTTGCCAGCTTTTATTAACAAGCCCCTTATTCCCACTGTTATAGTGAGCGCTGTTTGTTTAGTGCCCTGGAAAGTTTCCACTAGCTATTGGCTGCTTGTTCAAACACCATAAAATAAATGCCAGTGCCACCTAAATATATATTGAGATTACTTTTTCTTTGAGTGGGAGTAGTTTTGTTATTGGAGGCGAGACGGGGAAGGGCTCACACAATTCTAAGCTCTCTTTGTATTCCCAATATCTTACCCATCCTCACTCATAAACTGAAGGCACGAGTTAACAATGATGTTTAAGACATTTGCTGCCATGGGTGACTGCAACACATTGCAGCTTAAAAGGTTACGATCCTTCCTTGGCCCGGGGGTTGTTTATGGGTTCACCATAAATGTCAGGCCCCTCATAACTGCCTAACACCGAGATAAATTAGATGATATATATGTAAAAAATATAATTTAATTTTAATTTTGCTGCATTTGTACTGTTCAACTTGCTTATCCTTGCTTTGCCTGTTCACCTCTTTGTTATAGGGCCAATCCCTCCTAGGACCAAAGTGAACTAATTCCAGTGAGATGTTTAAGGTGCCTCATCTGTGTTATTGATGCCTATTTTTACACAACTCTGACACCTATAAGTATTTTTGATTTATTTTTTAAAGTTAGACCTTGGAAGGGTGTGATTCACTTTGCTGCCTTTGTTTGTCTGTCGCTGTGTGATCAGCAAGAGCGTCTACAGCCACAGCCCCCCCCCCCCACATCTCCCCTCATCTCTTTATTGGATCTCTGATAAGGACAGGGGGTGGCATATGGGTTGAGATGGGCGGAACAGTCAAAATCCGTTTTGCGGAATTTCCTGAGCTTTCCATTCAAAATCCGTTCTGTGGTGTAAAATCCGTCGACGGATTCTGCCCGTTTCAATCCGTACAGATTAATTTCAAAAGACGCCATTAGCTACAATCTGGTAGTGGATTTTATCAGTCCAATCTGCGGATTCTGTAATATGCGTGCGGATTTCTGAATCTGCGGATTGGATTCTTGAAATCCACCAGCGGATTGTGGAATCCGTGGATTGGATTGTGAATGATATTAAAAAAAAAAAAAAAAAAAAATGGAAAAGGCGATTCGCCCCCTTTTTGAGATTGATCCGTGCACAAAAGGAACCGACTGATCCGCGGTGGATCCAAATCCACTCAAAATGTGCCCATCTGTAGATATGGGAAAGAAAACACTAGATTGAAAAACATGCCCCCATTCAGAAGCCCCTAAGAAATTCAACTGGCTGGCTATGTTGGATTGCACCTTGAAAGTTTACCAAGTCTCAGAAGTGAACAGAAAAGCATTTCTCAGTCAGGCTCGTGGTCGTGTCTCGTGCCAACAAATGTTTGTTATGCCGATTTTCCTTCAGCTGGAATTGCACAACCGTAGCATGTGGCATGTGTCTTCATTCCAGCTGCTGAGCACAGAACAGAAGTGGAGCAGCAGTAGAGCTGTGCTTTCAATTTTGATAATCATGCAGTTTGGTGTTTGATCTGCAATCATGAATGAAAGAGGAATGCAACTGTTAGCCAGAAGAGTGATGTAAATGTGTGTTGATGTATGTGCGTGTATACGTCGTCACGTGTGCGCGTTGCGCACGAGAGAAGCGTGACGCGTCCGAGGGGGTGGAGCTAAGCTCCATGGCACTCTAGATGAGGTGCGCGCGCGCTCTATAGGCAGAGCGGGGGAGCGTGCACGCGCTGGTGCCAGAGTGGAGGTCTGAGGTAAGACAGGTAAGGAGGAATCACGTCGCAAAGGATGTGTTCCCCGATTCCTTACATATCGTTAGCATTAGGGGTTAACTTTCAGGGTTTTAGGGTAAGGGGTAAGGTTGGGGGTTAAGGTTTTTAGGGTAAAGATTAGCATTAGGCGTTAAGGTAACCCCCTAACCTTAAGTGGTAAAGCTGTACTGTATACATTAACTTGGGGAAGAAAAGGCCAGCAGCTACATGGCGGCGACAAAAGGTCCTAGACGCCGTCTATGCGGCCGTCCTATCTCTTGTTCTTTCAGATTAAAGATGAGATTTATATGTGCTCTGTTAACATCTTGTTGCTTGTGGCCTGTCGTGTTGTATCTAGAGCTTCTTTTCCATGTGACACTAGAAGTGCCCGTCAGCTTCTCTGATACATTTCTACGTGTATGACTGTGCTGCCTATACCCCATTACGCAGAATGTCTTCCCTTTTCTAAAATAGACCAGATTTCTCATTCTGTTTCACTCCTTCAGCACCAAAGGGGGGGGGGCGTTCATCATCTTGTTTCTGACATCACATTTTTTTGTGTTAGATATAAAGAAATACTTACAGTAAGTTGCAGGCTGAACCCACTATTGCAATACTGAAGCTGTTTTCTGGCACCATTATTTGCTGTTTTGCTATTGATGAGATATTTGGAATTATGGTGCTGTAGATGAGGAAGAAAACACTTTTTTTTCCAACTGTGTGAGGAATTTTAAATAAAGGTTTTGAGGTAAGGAATAAGGTACAAATGAATAAACTCGGCAATATTAAGTTTAAAAAAAAAAAAGACAGCACTTCATTCAATGCAATTAAAGTGCGTGTGTATGTGATTGGCACTGTCTACTGTAGGTGCAATAGGCACTTTGTGTATTGGGATAAAGGTGATGTGGGTTATTTTATATACTTGGCTAATAGCTGAGAGGATAAAAAAAGGATTCCTTCACCAAAATGTGAAGTACATTTGTCAGAGACTTAGTGTAGAATTCTGCCCCAACACTTGTGCTCTGATCATTGCGATTAATTACCCACCTTTCATCTCTGCTGCACACAAATGCTTCTCTGTGCTATGTTTTAGGGGCCATCCAGATGTGGGTCACAGTGTAGTTGGGGGACGTAGATTAGAGTGGGAGGGATGACCATTAGCCGCTCATTAACTAATCGTATCCTTACAATGTTATCAGAATTGAGGAATGTTATCAGAATTCCAAATATTTTCTGATAGGTTGAATAACTCAATACTGGAACCTTTGTTTAAAGGAGCAATCAATGCAATGTCTTGTATGGTTTTTTTTCCCTCTGAAATCAGTTCTGTAGTGATGGATAATACAACATTTTTACATTTGTATTTTTAATGAGTTTTAATATACTGAGCATCCTTGGATTTCTGTAGCAGGGTTTATCCCACCTCGCCATCAGTGCAATATCTTTGTAACACCTTCCAGTTTGTGATAATGTGTTGCCAATTATTCCCAGCAGTTTGAGCTGCAAACTGTAACAATAGATAATGTTACTGTAGTAATATAAGGAAACATTGTAGTTGCTGAGTTACACTGACTGAAGGATTGATTGAACCAGAAAGGTCGCCATTGAGGGAACCCAGGGAAGCAGGATCTTTGCTGATCAATCACGGGAGAATTAATTGAGCTGAAGTTTAGGGATTTCCTTTTTAATAAATGTAATCTAAAGCTGTATACTGTATATTTAAAAAAAAAAAAAGTGCACCTGGACTGCCTCTTTTAGGGGCAAGGTTTCTTATTCTCGGAAGCGGACTGTATATTGAATAGGGTTCAGTGTTCTGGAGCCATCAAAGTGCAATCCACAGTATTGAGTCTGAATCGGTGATACCTGTCATTAAAGTCATTACCCCGGGCATGACTCTGGGGCAGTGAGTCTACATCTTAAAGGGCAATCCATGCCGGGGGTTTTTTCCCTTTAATTTTTTTTTAAGTCCCTGATTGAAGCAGGGGGTCTCCGGAACTGAACCCCATTAATTTTTGGAGATAAGAGCCTCAGAAGGGGGTGCCAGTATCTCTGCAGTTTAAAGCTCCCCGTGTCACTTGGGCCAATAGGAAGCCGCACCGGAGTGACGTCACATCTTCCTATTGGCCTGCCCGGCCAGTGAGCGTTGAAAATCGGCCATAATGTGAACCCTGGAGTGGCTACCAGCACCCATTACAGAAGTAAGTACCTCCAGAAGCAGGGGGTTCCCGGAGCTGAAATTAAAAGGCTTTGGCTCCAGATCCTGTATTAAAGCAATGAAAAAGAAACACACCAAAAAATCGCTTGGATTGCTCCTGGGAACTCGTGTTTACAAATAGAAAGAGCCTCATTGCTGCTAAACAAGTCAGTTTAGATTAGTTGAATGTTATAGTGCCAAAAGGTTACTTGACATTCTACTGGCAATAATACCAATAGCCTTTACTGATCCCCAGTGATCTTTCCCAAACCTCTGTGCTTTGTCTTATGATTAATGAGTACTGTATATACATACATTTGTAATCCTGCCACCTTATTTGCCGCCATCATTACTGTTGAAGGAGACTGTTGCATTTATGTTTAGGGAAGTAAAAAGGACAGGGGAGCCAAGAGTCCAGGCAATCTGAATAAGAAAGTGGGGTTTCGTCCATTCCTGTGTTGATGATGGGGTCCTTTACAAATTAATATTTGGTTGAAACGATGTACTAACCTGTATTGCTAATTGTTATACAAATGCAAAATGCACTTTGTTTTTCTGATCATTTGTAATTAATTATTTTTTTCAGTTAAATGAAAAGGATGCTTAATAAAGTAGCAAGACACACTTTTCCAAGCTCTTGAAGCGTATTTAGTGAAACTTACATAGAGGAATATTTGTATGGATTGTAATGATGTATTTTATGTTTTTTTAATGGAATAAGTAAAATGTCATGAGTTTTTATGTTGGAGTGTGGAACTGGGGATTCAGTTACAGTATATGCCTTGATTTCAGTGCTTATAAATGAACAAAAAAAAGGCATGTATCAATAAGATTTTACCCCTCAAACACATCTCTGTTGTAAGTCAATTGGGATGCTAATCGATGTGATCACCATTAGCATGCACAGGATTGGAAGGTCCTACATCCTTCCATGGTCACTTTATTAATTTAGTCCAGGGCTCTCTACATTTAGGGGTTCTTCCATGTGATGTTATAAGTGAGACAGCAGCTTTAAAGCTGTAAGCAGATCCTTCCTCTAAATCAGGGATGCGTATAGTGGGGGGCGGGAGATTTTCTAGGGGGTCGCGGTGGCTACAGGGGTCACACACACTCCCTCGGGGCATTTAAATTGAATGCCGGTGAACCGCTCAAGGCGCTCTGCAGCTTCTCCTACCTGGCCTTCGGCAACGCGTCGCCATGGGAACCCGGCGTCAAATGACACTGCTGGGTCACGTGATGTCATGTTGCCATGACAACGGGACATCACATGACCCCGCAACGTCATTTGACGTTGTAGACAAGCAGGCGAGGGAGCGCAAGCCAGGAGGTGAGCAGGCATGGGGGCGCAGGATCAAAACTTTCACACCCCAGCTCTAAACCACCATGAGCCAGGACCAAATGGCAAAGTAATAACCCTGAGTTTTGTGATCAACTCTTCCTGGGATAAATAGTCAAATATATTTAGTATGGAGGCCTCATGAGCAGTATTGTAGTAATAGTACACTAGGGACATTGAGCAAGTTTTGGTGGATCAATATTGTAGCTGAGCTCATCAGTTGTACTTTTAGCAGACGTTCGTTTTAGGCAGAGACCAGCCACCCCTTTGTTTAATCCATAAAGACAATTGGGCACAGAGTCTTACCTCACCATTGATTCAGTATTTGTTAATATTTAATGATGTTACACAAGGGCAAGCAAGGTGATGGTAAATAATCTTTTCTTAATTGACTACTGCCTATTGTTACAGCACTCACAACTCTAGAAAATCAGGCCCGTCTTTGTGTCTTTGTGTGTGTGTGTGTGTGTGCGCGTGTGTATGTATAATATATAATGGATTTAAGACATAAGGTGGCATTGTGTGCTCATTTGCATGTCATTTCCCAGAATCCCTTGCTGCAGTGGAAACACTGTATGCTAGGTGATAATGATGAAAAGCAGGGTTGCAGACCTGTGAAGGTGCTCACAAATAATATTAGTATTTGCTATATCTCTCTATCTCTGTTCCTTTTTTCCCCTATGCCATAATTTCACCTTTGAGATGTCCCCCACCTGTCACTCAAGCATTGACTCTGAGCAGTGTCTAGTGGACGCTATATTAAACTAATGAAACCACCTCAGCTGCACGCTATGTACCCGATCTCTTACAAGCAGCGTTAACTCCAAACGTTTTATATAATTTTTGTTTTTTAGACGGGCACTAAGACTGGCGCATGCACGGCCAAGAAAGTGTGGTTAATAATTTTTTAGGCACCTACAAATGGGCAGTACAGTACTATCTGCTTGGTTTTGTTGCTTACTATTGCAGTATATTAGTTTTTTGTATTGGGGGAATTCCAAATAAGTAGTGATCAATTAAAAAACTTAAGACTACACCTCCCATTTTTTTTTTTTTTTAAAGAGAAACATTTTTAAACAATGTGCATAGGACTGTAGCACTTAGTATTGTTACATATAGTTTATTTGCACACAGAATTCTTTCCTTAGGTTTAAAGCACCGCTTTGAACAATTTTGATTGAAGTCATATGCATTCTTCCAAACGGCATTACTGCACTAGTTGTCCATTGTCTGTTCTTGTGTAATAAACATGAATGTCGATTTTCTTTTTACATTACATAATGACCCATATTTATTAAGTAGTGCTATTCCGGCGCCAGAGGAGACCGAACAGCTTATTTAAGTGAATGGGCCACAACGTGTCTACAAGCACAGTGTCTTGTGGAATAGGAGTGCTTGGAACTGTACATATGGGCCATTGTGTCATGTTGCCAAAACAAATATATCTAAAAAAAAATTTACATCTCAAAGTTTTAGTCCAACTCGCTCTAAACAAAAAAACGATAATTATCTCAGTGGATGGAAGTACAGTATGTTGCACATCCCGCACGCTTGTGTCTCTTGTGATTTGGAATGTGCATCCACCCATATATCCAATCATATGCTTGCTTAAAAATCGAAGAAGCATGTCTGCACTGTTGCTGAGAAACCCCTCAACTCTAAAGGGGCTCAAGAAAAATTATTCATACAAAAACCCCCGTCTTACAGTATTTCAGCTGACGTTTTTGTTGTATGATTATAACCTTGATCAATACGATCTGCTGCTATTCATGGAAAGTAAAAAAAAAAATGGCTGCCCGTTAAATAATTTCTAAAGAGATCTTTAAAAAAAAATAAGAAATAAGAAAAATTGCTTTCTAGTGTTTTTTGCAATGTGAAGCAAATGTTACATGGTTTTAGTGGGTTTGCAGCCCAGATACATTATGCCTTTAAAACGATCCCTAGCATATTGTAAAGGATATGTCGCCAGCTTCTTATCTTGAAAACAATTCGAGGTGCTTGTTATTCCTCTTGGCTTTTCTGTGGGCTCAGGAGAGGATAAGCTGAATGAATGCGCCGGGAGCATTAAAACACTCCTTTTTAATTCTGTGCCAAGACACTGTCCAAGCCAGGAAGAGTTCTACATTAGCTATGTGTATGTGCAGCAATGATGTAATGCACTGATTACACGGGAAAGGCTGCTGCTGCTGCAGTTCTCTGCTAAGTGTTCCCATTTGCACGGCAAAGCTTTTTATGATATGGCCACAATTCAGCTTTTCTAATTATGTAGTGTTCTAATACGGTTTCTTTTTAATATGAAGCAGTAGTCGCATGTTAACCGTTGACAATTTTTTCCCCCACATACATTTTTTTTTAAACTTTTTCGTGACTATCTTTAGAAGCTGTAGTCACGTGCTAGCCTTTGATGACCCATCTTATTTCTTTGTCTATAATTAGATTTGCATACAGATACATTTATATTTATATATTTGTACATGTGTATATACAAAAATAGCACATGTATGTATATCTTTATTTATATTGCGCCATTAATGTACATAGCACTTCACAGCAGTATTACATGTGATGAGGGCTGCCGGCCAATATGTATTGGGGGGGCTGGGGGAGAGTGAGAGGGGTGAGTCACGAAGAGGGAGTGAGAAGGAGGGGAGAGAAATGCATGAGATAAGGGTGGGAAGTAAAGGGGCAGAGTGAGGTGTGAAATGGGGGTTGGGGTTCGCAATACCGCCGAGGGGGGGTTGACGGACGGATGTAACTAGTCCTGGGTCCCGGGAAATCTGTCTGTGGCCTTGCATGTGATAATCATATAAATAACAAATACAAATAACACATAATGGGATGAAGTGCTTTCAGACATAAGTGACATTTAGGAAAAGGAGTCTTGCCCTGAAGAGCTTACAATCTAATGGGTAAGTACGAGGAACGTACAGAGAAAGTAGGACGGTGTTCTGGTAACTGCATCTGCAAGGAGCCAAGGTTTATGAATGAGGTGTATAGTATCAGCCACAGAGCTACTTTCATGCTTCGTTAAGGAGGTGGGTTTTAAGATTGGTCTTAAAGGTGGATAGAGAGGGTGCTAGTCACATATTGAGGGGAAGGGCATTACAGAGGTGTGTGGCAGTCCGTGAGAGAGGTTTAAGGTGGGAGGGGGCTTTAGACACAAAAGGGGCAGAGAGAAGAAATCCTTGAGTAGAACGCAAAAGTCGGGATGGTGTATAGCGAGAAATTAGAGCTGAGAGTAAGGAGGAGCAGAAGAGTGTAAGGCCTCGGTCCCGCTGCGCTCGTTGGCGCGGGCGGCTATGTCGCGAGTTCCCCACCAGCAGGGGAATCCTCGCGAGACGGTCCCGGTCCCCCCTGGCGGCACAGCTGACTACACGCTGTGGCGCGTCAGCCGCTAGGAGACACAAGAGAATGGTGTTTCCTAGCGTTGACGCGTCACGTGGTGTGGCTGTGAGCCAATGGGGAGGGGAGGCTTCGGGAGGAGGAGAGGCTTCGGGGAGCGGGGAGGAGTGTGGAGTGAAAGCAGGTGAGTGCCTGTCTGTGTGTGTGTGTCTGAGTGCGTGCGTGCCTGTCTGTGTGTATGTGTGTGCCTGAGTGCGTGAGTGCCTGCCTCTGTCTGTGTGTGTGTGTGAGTGCGTGAGTGCCTGCCTGTGTGTGCGCGCGTGTGTGTGTATGAGTGCGTGAGTGCCTGCCTGCCTGTGTGTGTGTGTGTATGTGTGTATGTATGAGTGCCTGCGTGTGTGTGTGTGTAGCAGCTCCAGCCCGAGTCCGTGGAGGGAGGGGGGGGAGAGTAGCAGCTCCCTCCTGCAGCCCGTGGAGGGAGGGGGGGGGAGAGTAGCGGGTCCCTCCTGCAGCCCGTGGAGGGAGGGGGGGTGAGTAGCAGCTCCCTCCTGCAGTCCGTGGAGGGAGGGGGGGGGAGAGTAGCGGGTCCCTCCTGCAGCCCGTGGAGGGAGGGGGGGTTGAGTAGCAGCTCCCTCCTGCAGTCCGTGGAGGGAGGGGGGGGGAGAGTAGGGGGTCCCTCCTGCAGCCCGGGGGGGGAGAGTAGCGGGTCCCTCCTGCAGCCCGTGGAGGGAGGGGGGGGGAGAGTAGCAGCTCCCTCCTGCAGTCTGTGGAGGGAGGGGGGGGGGAGAGTAGCAGCTCCCTCCTGCAGTCCGTGGAGGGAGGGGGGGGGAGAGTAGCAGCTCCCTCCTGCAGTCCGTGGAGGGAGGGGGGGGAGAGTAGCGGGTCCCTCCGCTCAAGCCACGCCCCCCCTCCCTGTCAAACCTCCCACTCCCGCCCACCTCCCGCTCCCTACAGACCGCATATCGCGGTCTGTGTATCTCAGCGCACCGCCTGTCAGCAGTGCGGGTGCGCTGACTCTGGGACCGGGGCCTTAGCCTAAAGCTTTAAAAGTGAGGAAGAGAATAGAGTGTGAGATGCAGGACTTGATAAGAAGAGTGTTTCTGGCAGAGTGTTTCTGGCAGCAGCGTTTAGGATAGATTTAGGGGAGACAGGTGAGAGGCAGGAAGGCTGGACAGCAGGAGGTTACAGTAGTCGAGACGGGAGAGAATGAGTGTCTGTATCAGAGTTTTAGCAGTCGAGCAACAGAGGAAAGGGCATATCTTTGTAATATTGCGGAGGACAAATCGACAGGTTTTAGCTACCTTTTGAATGTGAAAAAGGAGTCAAGTGTGACCCCTAGGCAGTGTGCTTGTGCTACTGGGTGTATGATAGTGTTTTCCACAGTAATGTGGAAGGTGGTAGTAGGGACCGGTTTGAGAGAAAACATGACAAGCTCTGTTTTTAACATGTTAAGTTTAAGTCGGCAGACGGCCATCCATGATGATACAGTGGAGAGACATTCAGAAACTTTGGTCTTGTCTGTACAGCAGGTGTAACGTCAGGGGTTGAAAAGTACATTTGTGTGTCATCATCAGCATAGAGGGGATATTTTAACCCAAAACATGTGATTAGGTCACCTAGAGAGTGTGTGTAAAGGGAAAAGAGAAGAGGTCCCAGGGCAGAGCCCTTGGTTACCCCCACTGAGAGATCGATAGAGGAGAAGGTGTTGGCAAAAGAGACACTGAAACTACGATGGGAGAGGAGATCCAGGATAGAGCTTTGTTACGAATACCAAGAGTATGGAGAATGTGAAGGAAAAGAGGTTGGTCCACAGTATCAAATGCTGCAGAGAGGTAGAGTAATATGAGCAAAGTGTAATGACCCTTGTCTTTGGCACCATGGAAGTCATTAGTTATTTTGGTGAGGGCTGTTTCAGTGGAGTGAGCAGTGTGGAAGCCAGATTGTATAGAGTCTAGGAGAGAATAGGTGGTGAGAAAATGGAGCAAGCGAGAGAATACAAGACGTTCAAGGCGTTTAGAAGCAAAATACAGTGGAAGACAGGACGATAGTTAGAAAGACAGGTAGGGTCAAGCTTGCTGTTTTTGAGTAATGGTATAACTGTTACATGTTTGAAGGAGGCGGGAAAGGTGCCAGAGTAGTGGGAGGAGTTAAAAATGTGTGTGTGCGTAGGAATTATAGTAGGAGCAAGAGGTTATAGGAGATGGGAGAGAATGGGGCCAAGGTGGCAGGGGGAGAAGAGGAGATCGGCATCGATATATCCTCCTCTGTGATAGCGGAAATAGAGTCTAGGAAGACAGGAGGAGAGTTCGTAAGAGGTGTAGGATGAGAGGAGGATACAGATGGGATGCCCTGATTCCACCTTTTCTTTGAAATAGTCAGCAAAGTCCTGAGGTGAAATGGAGGAAGAAAAACAGGCAGCAGAAGGTGGTCTGAGTAGGGAGTCTAAGACAGAGAAGGGTCGGTGTGGCTTAGGCTACGCTTACAGTGACGGCAACGTGACGGTCGCTGGAAAAATCAAATTGAGATCACTTCCAGCGATCGCAACCAAGCCATTGCGCCGTCGCATCGCGCTTACTATAAACACACACAACGGTGGCAATGTATTTGTTTTGGCGCAACGTCGCCGGCACTATAAGCGCAGCCTTAGACTTGTGCATGTTGTTTAGGGAAGAAAAGTATGTTTGTGCCTGAGGCTGGGCAGAGTTGAAACAGGATAGCATAAATTTGTAGTGAAGGAAGTCTGCGAGAGTGTGAGATTTCCCCCAGAGGCATTCAGAGGAACCAGTGCAGGAACGCAACAAGCGCGTGTGGAAATTTAGCCAGGGTCTGGGGTTAGAAGGACGAAAACGGCAGAGAGAAAGAGGGGCATGTAGATCAAGAGGGGAGGATTGGGGAAAGTTGTAGTTCCTGACAAGGTTGTCGGTGTCTGGAGCAGAGCTGACAGAGGAGAGGGAGGAGCATAAAGTTGATTCAAAAGCTGGTAGGTTAATAGAGCGCAGGTCTCTGCAGAAACGAGGGGCAGATGGAGGTGGAGAAGGGGAGATGTGAGAGAGAAAATAAGATGAGATGATGGTCAGAGAGAGGAAAGGGGGAAATGGAGAAATCAGAGAGAGAAGCTTTTAGTGAAAACCAGGTCTAGGTAGTGGTCATCCTTGTGGGTGCTAGCTACAGTCCAATGTTGAAGACCAAATGAAGAGGTTAGTGAGAGAAAACGGGAAGCCCAATGGATAGAGTTGTCATCAATATGGCAGTTGAAGTCACCAAGGAGAAGAACAGGGGAGTCGGAGAAAAGAAAGAGAGACAGGATTCAAAGTGAGAGAGAAAGGCAGAAGGGGAATGAGTAGAGGTAGGTGGTCGATAGATGACAGCCACGTGGACAGGGAGAGGAGAGAAGATCTGGCCAGTGTGAGACTCAAAGGAGGGAAAAGCAAGAGAGGGAGGAATAGGAAGGTTACGGTAATGGCAGAGAGAGGAGGAGCCCCACGCCTCCACCCCTGCCATCAATCCGCAGAGTGTGAGAGAAAGAAAGGCCACCATAAGACAGGGCAGCTTCCAGTGCAGAGTCAAATTGAGTAAGCCAAGTCTCCATTATAGCAAACAGGAGCAGAGAGTGAGAGAGAAATAAGTCATGTACCGAGAGGAACTTGTTTGAAAGGGTGCAAGCATTCAAAAGGTCACAGGAGAGAAAAGGAAGTTTGACGGGGGATAGGTATGAGGTTAGAGGGTTTGACCCCAGGAGTGGAAGTTGCATGCTGGAGACGAGGACAAGAGCATTGTAGAAATACGGCAGGGACCAGGTTTGGGAGAGATATCCACAGAAGCAAGGAGGAGAAGCATGGGGAGAAAGAGAATATGTGAGGAGGATTTGTAGGGGTGTGCTTGAGTGCAGGGGGTATAGTTGTGTATTGTCAAAGGGCACAGGTAGGAAAGGAGAGCTGGAGATATATGAATAGAGTTAGAGACATAATGAGGCTGGTAGAAAGAAACACGTGTTTTGAAAAGAAGTGAGGTCACAGCAAATATAAGAAATAGAGGCGGCATGGCAGCAGTAGTTTAGTGTTGAGATGGGCCGTCTGGAATAGGAAACGTCCTCCTTTCCAGCGCAGTTTGAATTAAATATCCAGGACCAGTAGGTGTTCTGTTGTCTACTTGTTTCACTCCTGTTGAACATTAAAATATTCTCTAAGATTGTACAACATAAACTTCTATAATGCAAAATATTGCATGGTTTGCATAGGAATCAATGTCAATGTTACACAGTATATCACAATATATCCCTACATTTTCCAACATATCGCACCACAGAGAACAATGAAGCGCGCTTCATCTGTATACGTACTGTATATGTGTGTATATATCTTTTTTTTCTTTTACAAAACATTTATAACCAACATACTACATTGAACCTTTCTTTTATTCATTGACATATATTTATTAGCTTTCACAATGTGGCCAAAATCCCTTTGTCTGTTGCATGATCTGTAGAGATTTTTGATTTCCGTTCAGTAACATCAGTGTGTATTTAAAGCAATCTCTAGTAATCGCCAATGAGTGACAGTGTTTCTGTTCCTGTTAACAATGCATAGATCTAAAGAGGCTCACAGTGCGAAAAACAGTTTGAGGATCTCCAGAGATATCAACTTTCATGGACTCAAATGGGAGAGATTTGGGGGTTCTGAGTCAAAAATGCAATTGTAATGAAAAAGTTCTGATTTTAATAAGCGAGGCTTAGTAGTAGTACCTAAGTGGTACTAAAGCAGCCATGGATATTACCATCTCTATATTACAGACTAAAAACACCCAGGAATAATATGGAAGCAAGACCTCTGCCTCTGATTGCATTATAAACAGTATGTTGCACTCACTATACTTACAGGTTGACATGTTTCTGATTGATGGTTCTTTTCCCTGCTGTTTAGTTAGCTGCAATGTATTATTGCACTTCACTTTAATAAGTGGCATTAAGTAGACATTAAATACTGTACATGGTCATCAAGCCTTTTTAAGTTGGCTTTAGTGATTGTGTCACTCACTGATATTGCATGCAATTAACATGCTTTTATTGGACACCTTTCTTGTGAAAAATGGGGTTAGCAGCAGGATTGAGTATAATAAGCCAAACAAACACATAGACAATGAAATTGGTCAAACATTGGCTCGTTGGAGCTTTCGTTATGTCATATATTTTTTTTAGTGTGGTGATGATTTTCAGCTGAAGTTGTATATGGTACAGTCTTTTAAAACTTTTTGTAAGTGGGTAGGTAACGGAAAAAACACAAGCACTTGCCCGATTTGTATCCAACCTCTTCTTATTTCAGGTTCTGACAAAGGGGGTCATTATTTCAAGAAATGACTGATTGTAAAATGTTCAAAAGTTCCTTTTAAAAATGTTTTGCTATCATTGGCCATGTGTTCATTAAAAAAAGAATGACAACTTGCAAATAAGATAACTAATGACTTGCCAAAAAAAATGCATGCTGTTGTCAACATTTTAGAAGCCATACCTTGCCATATTATTGAGGTTTTTGTATTTATTTTTCATAGTGTTAATTAGATGTTTTTAATTATTCGGAACCTAAAATTATTTTCTATATATCTCGGAGAGCAGTAGAATTTTGCCGGCACATGCATGAAGTTGGTTATCTCATCCGTTCCGGCATTAACTCCCACTCAAGTCAACAGGAGTCAACAGCGGAACGAGCGTGATAAACCGTACCGATGCATGTGCCCCAATAAGTGCTTTATCTTTAACAATTGCAGAAATCCTTTTGACATATGTACTCATAATTTGATATGATTTGATGCCATTGCTTCCCATGGACAAGTTTTACTTAGATTGTAACCTCGTTGGGCAAGAAATTGCTTTTTTCCATGGTCTCCGTTTATATTTAATGCTCTTATCTGCATACAGTATGTATCGTGTAATGATTTGTTTAATATCTACGTAAAGGGCTGCATACTTGGTTGAGGAAACATAAATAGAAATTCACAATCTAATACATAGGTCATTTTTGGGTGTATTGTGAAACGAAGCTTCCGCTTCCTTTGTAGGCAACAGAGAGCGAAATGGGAGACGTGGACTTGACGGGGTTACCGGAGGCCCCTGTAGACTCCGAGGATGAAGAAGAGGAAGATGAAGATATTGACAGAGCTTCAGACACATTGCTGGGTCGTGACATTGTGCGAGAGTGCCTCGAAAAGGAGCCTGCAGATCGAACAGACGATGACATTGGTATGTTTAAAAAAAGGGCTTTTTACCTAGATTAATATTTTATCATCCCAGCCTGACAAGAACACACAACTCCTTTTGAACTGAGGGTATTAAATCTAATTTCCTTCCCTGCCCTCTGTGTGTTGTCACTATAAATAGAACTCAAAATGCCAAAGGATGCCAGAAAGATAATGATGCATTATATTAGTGTCTACACAATCAAATTTCTTGTTATGTATAACACAGAACAGAGAATGTTGAAGCTAATTAAATTGTTTGCAGCATTGAAGTATGGGTAAATAGCCATTTTAGTCTACCTGCTTTAGGGGGAAGTGGTTCCCAATATTTTTTTAATAACTTCTCACCCAAAATAAAATAAGGATGACCACGTTTTAGGTGCGCGCCCCCACCAAAGAATATGTAATAGATTTCACACAATGGAATGAATTAATTAGATTAAACTGTACTATTCTATGTGCTGCATATTATATTAATCTGGACCAAGCTGTGCTCATGTCAATGTTTCTTTTCCCTAACAGAGCAATTACTGGAGTTTATGCATCAGCTTCCCGCTTTTGCCAACATGACTATGTCTGTGAGAAGAAAGCTTTGCTCAGTCATGATCTTTGAAGTGGTAGAGCAGGCCGGAGCCATCATCCTTGAAGATGGGAAAGAAGTAAGTGACAAAACATCTGAAAACCATTATGTACATGTAGGTAGTGGGTTAAAGCAAAGTGTAAATGTTACCCTGTCTAAATCTAGACTTGCATCCAAAGTATTGCTTTCACGAACACATGGTTCAGTTCAAGATACTTAAAGCTGCAATTTACATTGATCAACTTCAAAATACGTTTCTTCCCTTTGCTTCCAATGGAGACGGCTTTTTTCTGCTTTCCGGTGTTGTTGTTTTTTTTTAAATAGTATTTTCATGCCATTTTACATTCCGTTTTACAATCCAAAGAATACAAAAAGATTTCAAAGATATAAATTGGCTGCCGTAGATTGCCATAGAAAGGAATGAACTTAAATTAAAACTTAAAATACCAATACATTCTTCGCACTTATAATAATAATAATAATAGAAACAAAACAGTGATGGCGAGAACAAGAGAGAATCCTGTTATGACCATACAGGTCAGTTTTTGATTGCTGTAAATGCTCCATGAAGTCTGGCTCTTAAGTTTGCGTGTAAATTCATTCATTAAAATATATATTTTTTACTGGCACACTGTGTACTGCAGTCTCACCCAGAATCACACAGTTTAACCAGCTAACAAAACAATATGAACATGTTGCAACTATCGTCAAGCCAATTATCTTGCTCACCAGGCACTTGAGATGTGTGCCAGTTGTTCTTTAGTCTTCATACCTTCTAATCGAAATATTTACTTATGTGGGTGGAGTTGCAATTGCAGCAACATATAGATATACCAGTCTTCCAATTATCTGCTTACAAGGAAGAATGAAAAGGGTGTGATGCAACTGGCCTGAATCCCACCTACAGATGCAGCCCATGCCTTTGCCAGGGAAAATACTGTGGCTATCTCACAGTAAATGCTGCAACATTTCTGTGAAATTCTGCAGCCAAACTAATGGCCCACCGGATTAACACAGCGGGGGTCCCAGCTGTCCCATTCAGTTTGGCGTGAATTTGCTTAGCGGTTTTTGCCTATAAATAGTACATTCGTCTTGCATTAAAACCCACTCCCAGAACACCATTGTCGAAACGCGTTGGAGCGGGAGTTCTTGCAGAGGGGACCCCCTTTTCCTCACCACTCGTTAGGGTCAGTGCATCAGCACTTACGGAATTTTTGTGATGTATTGAGGAATGGAATTGACACTTGACTCTGGTTATCAACTAGACTGACCTTTTCAAATTCAGTTGCGACTTGAACACTAGCAGGCTATTACAGTCATTATTTGTCTGTTTATGCTGGTTCTCTATGCATATTACTAACCTTTTACATCTACGTGCAGTACTTTCAGCACCTTGTTACTGCCTCTTGTGTGTGTATGCACTTTGTAGCAACTTTCTGCAGTTACTTTGCCTTGCCCTATTTAGGTCTAGAGGTACTACACTATTTTTATCCTGTAAGTTGCTTTATATCATGTCTTGATATTGATTATAACTCTATTCTTTCAATTAGGTCATTCATATTTTTGCCATACGTCCTTGAACTCACCTTCTTGTCCCCTTGTGGTTATTTGAGGTCTTTGGTTGTGTCCCCCTTATTTTAGACTTTCTCCCTTGTTTTTAAGTTCATTAATAAATTGTAATTTATACTTTTTTGGTATTCCTGTGTGCTCCATTTTTGGTACTCTTTTTTGTTGTTTATATATATATAAATAGATTGTGAACAAAAATAAACCTGGCACCAAATAAAAGTCCAATATGGCAAGTCCTGTAATCCTCAGTGAAACTGCACGGATACTTTCAAGCCATGGAACAGAAAAAAGACAAACAGAACAAATCATAGCGTAACACTGCTGGGTAAAGACAGTCTATGCTATACACAGAACATTAAACATTAAACAAACTCCTAGTGACAAAGCTAAAACTTATTTATTAAAATAATATATAATGAACTATGCCATTTAACATTGGCTGCACGGGGTTACTGAACAGCTGATCGTCCGGAGATGTAAAATCAAAACCCTACTCACGAGAAGCAGGGTAAGGGCAGCAGTGTTACGCTATGATTTGTTCTGTTTGTCTTTTTTCTCGTTCCATGGCTTGAAAGCATCCGTGCAGTTTCACTGAGGATTACAGGACTTGCCATATTGGACTTTTATTTGGCGCCAGGTTTATTTTTGTTCACAATCTGTTTCAGTCTGTACTAGGCAGTAGTTATCAGGCAGCCTAACCTTTATGTAAAGGGTGTAATATTGTCACTATTTGTTTTATCACTGATTAGTTATAGACACTTTAGCGCTACAGTCACAATTTTTTTTAAATGTAAATTTTTTTTTTTTAATATAAATACACACACACACACGCACACACACACGCACACACACACACACACACAAAGAAGGTCTCATATAAAGCACTCAAAATTGATGGAAAAAATAAGATGAGTTTTATTTACACAGAAAAAAATAATAAAATATATAAAACACCAACCACTAAACTCCTAAATAGGAAAGCTGCAAAGAATAAGCAAATATATATAAATATGGACCGTCTACCATCTATCATATTGTGGGGTCACTACTATCAGGCAACAGGTGTTAACCTCTGAGTTAAAGTATTTTTTGCTGCTGACTTTCACCGTGGATTACACTCCTTTTGTGATATGTACCTTGGACCTTATATAAGAACCCTCATACTACACATGTTTATGGGAGCTCAATACTCTCTCTTATCCATGATAATATCTACTATGGGACTGATCTCAGTTGATTCAATTTGGATCCGGAATCTTTAGATGTTCTTTTACTTCCATCCATTTTATTCCTTGCCCTACAGATCTTTTGAATGATTATACTCTCATGTCATATGTTTCCACCATATACCTTGCTTGGTAGGAGTAATGTGTGACCGGCCGGTCTGATTTACATCCCAGGGGAATTTTTATTTTCTATTTTTTATCTATATAAGTCCTTGTGCAGGGTTTCTCTCCACCTTCCTGGCCAATGAGAGTAGTTGCTCTAATCTCTCCTGCAGTCCAGGGTGTCTCCCTGGACTAGAGATTCCCTTGTAGTTATATTTCAGGCTTTTAAAAAGCCTAACGAGCCAATTGAGCAGGTTAATCAGGACTGTCTGCTCTGAATTACTCAGCGCTGGGCTCAAGCTCTGCACATAGGTTTCCCTACCAAGCTATTTCGACAGGGGTGGCACCTTGTCACATTGATATTGTTTGAGAACCAGATAAAATAGACGGAGGAATGGAGTTACACTCACATTTGTTTCCTAAGTAAACAGATCTTTATTTTGGAAACTCTTGGTGTTTTCTTTGGTCTTGTGGCGTCTGTCTCAGCTCATACTAGGTTCTGTTTCTGAGTATATAGAGAGACAGAAAATGCCATAGCATAATGCAGTTTTATTTAAAATGATAAAAGTAAAATAGGTTATTGCACTCACAAACGCCTATCTTGGGCTCTATGCAGATTGAATATCATGCTTTCCAGCAGCTGGGTTTTCTGCGGATCTTTGCTTGTCCCACTTGAAACCACCCAGCGTTTCCAGAATAAAGATCTGTTTCATTAAGAAACACATGTGTAACACCATTCCTCTGTATATTTTATCTGGTGCTCAAACAATATGACACACTTGTTTTTTCTTCTTTTCCTTTTCTCCCCTGATCCATGCGCCAGAGGATGACTTCTTCTGCGTATTTCTAGAAGGGCAGTCACCTGTAAGGATCGCTGCACAGAATGTGTTACTATAGGCAACATTTATTGAAACCACCTTTAAGTCTCATATCTACACAGTATCTTCCTTAACATTAGCTGACAATGTTATATTTATAATTTTATGATTTCTCATGCTAATGTATGTTAAGTGAAGATGAAGAGTTAACACTCAACCACTCCTATCCCCCACCCCTCAATCTCTGATAAATTATGTTCGCCACAAAATACCAACCCATCCTATTACAGTACTACTATCAAAATTAACTGTAGACTCATGACTGGTATTCTGAGCTGCTTCTGTTGCCCGTGAAACTATAGGGCCCACTGAATTAATTTTCTGGGTCGTTTGTTTTAGACGCCATGTACACTGGTTTAGGTCCATCACTGGTGATACACAATTGCTGTAAAATGTATGAATACAAAAGCAGAGAGAGAACAAATACAATATTTACACTGGAGGTATTTTTAGAGTTAAATGGCAGGTATAGATACAGAGTTACACATAGAGTTTGAAGGTATAGATACTTTAACATATGGTACCTGTAATAGCTAGGATAGTTTTTTTTAACTTGTTCTGGGGTTACAAAATTAGGCTGTTAACTGCTGCTTCATATAATCTAAGTTACATTGGTTAGTATAACACAGTAGGTTGTTAAGTAATTAAATATTGACACCTAACAAAGGTGACTATTGTTTAGTACAGAATATCTAGACGTGCTAGATGTATTTACATCTATATATAACGGTGCACTCTCACGCATTGTAGTGGTTGTGAAATATCTATGCGCAACAGATTTTAACTTTACATGTTTTGTACACTGTGTCTGCCATATGTTATTTCACATTCTCGATTGACGTCTGCTCTCTTTCCAGCTGGACTCTTGGTATGTTATTCTAAATGGCACTGTAGAAATCACTCATTCAGATGGGAGAAGTGAAAACCTTTGCATGGGAAACAGCTTTGGGATAATCCCATCTTTAGATAAGCAGTACATGAATGGAGTTGTGAGGACCAAAATCGATGACTGCCAGGTATGTTGTTCGATCGCCACTACAACAATGAACATTTATAATTCGCATGCGATAAAGAAAGGGACTGCCATGCTTTTAACCACTTCTTTGCAATAGGTACCAGCAATGTTTGGAGCAATCCTTTGTAGGCACCTCCAGCAACATATGGGTTAAATTAGTCTTCCCTTCACAAATTGAGTTCATTTGGGCATGAAACTGCATATAAACAAGACAACTAGTCTCGCTTTTCCCGTTACGTTAAAAAGCCTGTCCTATAGGCATAGCTTTCCTAGTCCCAAAGGAAGCTGGCGTCTGAGTCTTTATATTTTCTTAATAAAAACTATAAATGGATAGTGTTGAGGCTGATCTTTTAAGAACGTATGGGTCTCATTTACAACAATCTATTTGGACACTTACATTTTATTTGACAAACATAATACTTATTATGATATGAATATAAAAAAATCTAACAAGGTATCTAATAAATGTGGCGTAGTGTAGGAGTTGCGTCGGGCTGCTGTCCCACGGCTATGCAGCACCACGTAGGGAAATGGGGAAGCTCACATGTCTTGGGGGGCTTGCAGCACTGTTATACTCCCATAGATCATAAATGGAGACTGCCCTTTTTTATTTTGGGTGGTGACACCTCCCTTTTGAACCCAAGAAGTCCATGGGGTATGGTGGGATTCCCCTTTTGCTAAATGAAGGGGGAAGGTATCTCATGTCATTACCCAGAATCCCAGGCTAAAGTAGAAGCGCTCTTTGCTAAGCGATAATGGGGAAGACAGGGTTACAGACCTGTCTGAGACATGCAAATGCACCACAAGTGGTATTTGTATTTACTGTTCAGAGGAGGGTTTTGTCACTTTTTGTACCCACCATAACTTATTATGTATAATGTATGAGAAATATATGGAAATACAAATAGTATATTTATTTGAAAAAGTTACAATAAAGCACGCAATCCATAAATAATTAAACTGTAGAAGTTGCACCAGAATTGGACTCGTCTGTGTGAACAGTCTCTAGCCATGTACAGGACTGGGAAGTTTGCATTTCAGTTCTATTTTCGGTTCAGCACAGTAGCTCATATTTGCTGCACGTATCTCTTCTGTATGGTGTTTGTGCAAGGCAAAAAGGGAAGTCTTCTCAGATCAAGACTGGTGGTCAGCTAGTCTACTTCATGTTTTGTGTGCATACTTTTAGGAAATGAACAGAGTTTTTTTTTTTTTTTTTTTAATATATGCTATTTTTAGTTTCAGCTGAGACTCCTCATTGCCACATTTTCAGAAAGAATGTGTCTCAGCTGTGACTTGGGGCTGTCACTTTCTTTAGTCTTCAGTGGGCGCAGGGCGAACTAGGACATGAAATGGTAAACAAAGACTCCACTGACAGTGACTTGTCTCTGTTGGACTGTCTCTGCCCCGCGCTAGTGCGTGGAGATGTTTTTATGTACTATCGATTTCTTAATTGTCCCCATATTTTTCTGGGACAGTTTGTGTGCATAGCGCAGCAAGATTACTGGCGGATATTAAACCATGTAGAGAAGAACACCCACAAAGTTGAGATAGGCGGTGAGATCGTTATGGTAAAGGAGCACCGAGAACTGGATCGTAGTGGAACGAGGAAAGGGCACATAGTGATTAAGGTAAGAGAAAAACGGTGGTATTACCATTTTACTAGCAAATAATCCCAAAATACCTTTATTGTGCCAAGGAATTTTAAAAAACATTATTTTAGAATCATTTTGGGGTCTCTTCATCATGCATATAAATGTTGGATGACCAATACAGGCATCATTCTTACCTAGTCATGTTGTGTCTATGAGAGCTGTGCATCTTGCATTCTGAAGGCAGAATGTGATCGCTGAAGCGATTTAATGAATGTTTGCTGTTCTCATGTCTGTAACTGAATATACCGTACCATCACTTCCCGTATGCTTCACACATTTAAAAGTTCTTAAAAACGGAATTTCTTCAAAGAGCACTGGGCTATAGCCCACCATAGAAATTGAAACCTAGAAACAAATAAGTTGACAGCAGATAAGAACTATTCGGCCAACCTAGTCGTCATTCTCCTATCCACTGTGAAGCCTCACACCTGATTATGTTTCTTTCATATTTATGATAGCCTTGTGTGTTACCCATGCATTTTTGAACACCCACGCGATACGATCTTTACCATAACCAAGCGTATTAACTGACATTGGACATCCTCGAGCACCATCGGTCTCTCCCCACTGATGCTTGTGTGTCTTCCTTTCCACCTCTTAGATTGTAATCTCCTTGGAGCAGGGGCATCCTGACCCATTGCGTTAAGCAAATTAACATGAGATTACGCATGTTTTCTTTCATGCCCATTATACTGTGCTGAGGGTCTTGTTGGTGCATTAAAAATAAAGTATGATAAAGTGTAAAACATAGTGGAGAGAAGGTCGAAAACGGTGGAAGATGTATGCAATTCTATACCAAAATACATTTTGTTTAGTTGACATCAGATTATTAAACAGCCGTACCTCCTCAGTGGAGTTTTATCATTTATTACATTTTTTTTTAACAGACTTGAGAAAGAAAATGGGGACCCTCGGTGCCCAGTTTATTAGCTGTAATGCTTAAATTTCCTGGCATATTTGGAAATGTAAATAATGTCTTAATGCTAGACATGAAATGTGAATGAGGGAACAGGCGCTTTGATACTTCTCATTGACCAAATTCCACAGCCTGCACCTACCGTTTAACCCAGGGGTGCGCAAAGTTTTTAACTTTCACCCCCCCCTGCCGCCTCACCTCCTGCCTCGCGCCCCCTCTCCTCCTCGGCTCCGGCGTCAAATGACGTCATGTGACCCCGCCGCGTCATTTAATGCCGAATTACCATGGCGACGCGTCGCCGAAGATCGGGTAAGAGAAGCAGCAAAGGCCTCATGCGGTCCCCCCCGGCACTTAATTTAAGTGCCTTGGGGGAGAGCGCGAGACGTCTGTAGCCGCTGCGCCCCCCCCCCTGGAAATTCTCCTCCACCCCCACTTGCGCACCGCTGGTTTAACCTATGAAAGAATGAGACTTCATGGTAGAAGGGTAGTGGCAGGTCTGTTCTCAGTGAGATCCCAAGTTCAGGTACAAAAAGCAAAAAGAAAATGAATGTTAGGGAGAATTGCTGCTTTAACTCCATTGGTGCCAGATAGGTCAGCAACACACAAGTCGTAAAATATTTGTTTGATTTTCAGTTTAAGACTATAATAAATGCTAAATTATGGATACTGATTTTAATACCAAAAATCTGTCCTTGGCCATAGACACATTTTGTTGGTCTGTATGTGCATCTGTAGACTTGTGAAAATCGGCTAGATTAATGTTGCTGCCAAATGCAAATGCTATTAGTATAGCCAATCTGTTAGCACTTCTCTTGCGAATGGGGTGGGGGGAGGGGGAAAGAGACAGGACTTTGTATTAACCCCTTCACTGGCAGAGCGACTTGTAAAGCATTCTGTTTGCAAATTTCCTTGGTAGTGAAGTGGTTAAAGCACACTTATAATGTTCACTTCTGTTTACATCCACCTCAAATAAAGTTGGCGTCTAGCCTCTGGTGCTTAATCTCATTAGTGCCATTTAACATACTAATGGGATTATAAAACCAGAGAAGGGAGAGTGAAAGAGGATGCTGTATTTCTCTACCAAGTAGGGAAATAGTTTGTCATCCTGTATGTCCCGAGTGAAGCATAGCGCCCATTATTTAAAATATATAAAAATAGAATGTACCAATGCTGCGATGTCTCTTAACTGCATTGTCTATCCTCTGTCACACCATCTACATTCTCACATTTACACATTCTCGTTTGGATCTCTGATTTTACCTTTCCTCTTACTTTTTGTACTCTCTTATGTGACACTAACCATCCCCCCCCTTGCTTCCCTATTGTCTCTCTCGGGTAATATTTGCTTTCTTAAATTTTCTTGGCTTCTAACTACGCTCTATTTACCCACACTACTTGCCTTCGTTAAGGTGTCACTCAACGTCGAGGCTATGGGATTCATGTCCCAGAATTTGTCGCGCAGCATTCTTGGACAGAGATCTCATAGCCGCTGTAGTGACTGCAAACACAAAAACTCCCCACTCCTAGTGAATCTGACCGCATGCCAGCACAGGGAGGAAGGAGGGTGCTTGGGTGATAGAAAGTGGGTTGAGGAGAGAAATCTGGTATGTAACAGGAAAACTTGAAAGGTATGCTGCAGAGGTCTAGTACTCACACTTTATAAGGTTTGTAAGTTGTCTGACTTTAATGATGTTCACTTAATAACACACTGGTTGCAAAGAGCAATATCTAAGAGGCTTGTCTTGGTTTCAGTATCAAGTAGCGTTAAATGGAAGACCCATGACGATGCTTGTTAATGATCTTGCTAATCTTTTTTTTTTTTTTCTTTTCTTTTTAATAAATATATATTTTTTTTAGGGAACCCCAGAGAGACTCATCATGCACTTAATAGAAGAGCACTCGATTATTGACCCAACTTACATAGAAGATTTCCTATTAACATACAGGACGTTCCTTGCCAGCCCATTGGAAGTTGGGGACAAACTTTTGGAATGGTTTCTAGTTGACAGCCTCAGGGACAAGGTTTGTAGACTGCTAAATGCAGAGATGGTAGATTATATTAACCTGTGCAGTGCCAGAGGTGTCTCAGTGCTTTGCTGTTGCAGTCCCTGTGGCATTGAAGTTTTGGGTACAGTCAATACTTTTTTTTTAATGCTGATCGTAGTTTTAAAAGTCAATAAGAAACACTTTCTTCATGCTGTCTACACTGATCTGTATGAGTTTTGAGGATGGTTTCTCTCGTAGGAAACAATAGTTTTGATACCTAATGACTAAATAGTCATTACAAATGAAACAAGCGTGATGGATATTTTTTAACTGTTTTTTTTTAACACGCGTATTGTCTATGTCATAGGTGACACGTGTAGTGCTTCTCTGGGTGAACAACCATTTCAATGATTTTGAAGGTGCTCCTGCCATGACCAGATTTCTAGAAGAATTTGAAAAGAATCTTGATAATGCGGTATGCTCCTTTTAAATGTCAAATGTTTGGGACAAAGCTAATGCGCAGGCGTAACACCAGGATTAACAGGGAACCCCTGACTGTTACTTTATTTTTCAACAATGAAAATAATATCTGCACTCTGCACACAAAAACTGACTCACAGAAATAGTTTATTGAACGGTGCTCTAATTGTACATTGTCACTTTTTTTGTGAAGTGTGCTGCGGTTATTCTTTTCATTGTGTGTTCTTAGACGGGTTAGAGAGGTTCTCTTACCTGTGTGCACTATCTCTATTTCTGCTCTAGTGTGGATACGTTAGTGGTGCTGATTGACCTAGCTTTCGTTTATTTTGCAACCGTTTCCCTAAGTTCTAGGTGGTTTTTTTTTCTTCCTTTAATAGGGTTTTTTATTTTGCCTTCTCTGTCTAGCAAAAGTCTTTTTTTTGTTTGTTTCCTGAATAAACCTACTAGTCCCTTTGGCCCCTATTCAATTTCCTGTGAAGCCGCCATTGGAAAATGTAAGCTTTATTCACTTGAATGGCGCTTATAAATTGAGCAGGAGTAAATCTGCTCCACTGTATAATATGTGATATAGAGAAGCGCAAAACTAAAACAAAATAAGCTTCTCTGTGCAGCTTTAAATAAACGATATCTAGAATATCGTGTACAAGTGTTAGTGGAAAAATATAAAGCTTAATAGAGTGCTAGCACACAATGAACTTATACTAAGATTAACCCAATGAAAGTGGTTAGGTGAACAAATCACTCACACATGTCTGTATAAATATGGTCTGATCACACGTGACTCTCTCTTAAAAAACAAAGAGGAGTACATAGCATAATACAGTTTTAATGCACAAATGATTAGATGCAAGGGGGATGGACACACTCACATTCTCCCGAAAAGTAAATCGCAATGAGTGCTTTAAGGGCACACTCGCCACTCTGGGACTGCCTCTGGAACTGAAAGATCCACAACCCCTGAGGAAGCCGAATTGGAAAGTAGGCGAAACGTGTAGGGTTTTTGGCCCTCTGAAGACTCCGTAGCTGGGGAGGAAGAGTCCAGTCCCTCGTGAGCCACCGTATCCTGCTGCGCGCGCATATGCGGAAGTGCTGACGGTCGCCATTGAACAACGTGGATTGTAGTATCCTGGCGGCAAACGGGGACTTACACCGTGACTCTTTAGGTTCCAGAGGCAGTCCCAGAGTGGCGAGAGTGTGCCCTTAAAGCACTCATTGCGATTTACTTTTCGGGAGAATGTGAGTGTGCCCATCCCCCTTTAATCTAATCATTTGTGCATTAAAACGGTATTATGCTATGTACGCCTCTTTGTTTTTTAAGAGAGAGTCACGCGTGATCAGACCATCTTTATGCAGACATATGTGAGTGATTTGTTCACTTAACCACTTTCACACCACTTTCACTGGGTTAATCTTAGTATAAATTCATTGTGTGCTAGCACTCTATTGCGCTTTATGTTCTTCCACCATCACTGTATGATATATATATATATATATATATATATATATATATATATATATAGATATATCTCAATAGTCCGAGCTGATCTCCAGTTTTTTGCATTTACATTTTTTACCCATACGTACTGTGTGTGTGTAGATGTACTGTATGTAGAAAGATGAGCTTTGAATTAAGGAGCGGCATTTAAAAAAATAAATCATGTTTGTTACAAGATCATACAATCTTTGGATAATTTTCCCCTTTGAGGTGCAGTTTGTGGCTATATAACCTGTAATCACTAATATTAAGAACAATATGTTAACACTTAGATTAATATCATAATTCAGCGTTTAATTTTTGTGTTACTGACTTTTAGAGCTCACTGTAAAAGCCAGAGAAGCAAACCAGAGCTTTAATCTAATTGCACTGCTTTAGGGGGGGGATTGGTGTAAGCACTGTTAACAATGAACTATGGTCCACAGAAAATGAAGGGGCACTTAAGGCTGCTAAACATCGCCTGTGCTGCAAAGGCCAAATGGAGACAAATTACCTTGCTAAAGTCTTCTCGTGAATCACCCCTTTTCTTCACCTTTCTGGGAGGAAGTGACAAAGGGTTTGGTGTTTTTGTGGAGAGTGTCGAAGTGCCTAGCAAAGCTGCAGAAGCTGGATTAAAGCGTGGTGATCAGGTAAAGAATTGATCTGGTACCAGTCTCATTATTCTTTATGATCCCAAATACGACAAATACAAATACACATTTCTGAGGGTTAAAGCTGCAGTTCAGTCAATATCCTGCATGTGTGTTTTTTTTAATAAATCAGTTCTGTAGTAAGAAAAAATACTTTTAGCATTTTCTGTTTTTAAAAAAACAACTTTGAAAGACCAATTTTCTTGTATTCTATTTTAACAGCCATTTGCTAAGGCACTGCCCCTTCATGTCCTGTCACAAGCTCTGGCACACCCCTTTGTCAGCACTGCCCTCCCTCTTGCACATGTCAGTGCAGGAGTGCTAATGAATATTCATGAGCTTCCACTGCCAGTCAAGCAGATTATAAACAAATCCCAGTTTTTAATATGTCACCAAATTTCGACCTATCAATACATGGAAAACGAATTGACCTGCAGCTATACTGTTCTTTAGCTAATTAGAGATTGCACACATGAAACTATTGAAGTAAAAAAATAAATGTAAAAAAAAAAAAAAAGACTGAACTGCAGCTTTAATGTAGCAACTTTCCATTGCTATCTTCTTAATCTATAGTCCAGCATCAAAATGACCTAACGTTTTGGAAGTAAAATAAAATATGAATGTAGGATTTTGTGCACCCAAAGCATTTGCAACAGATGGATCATTTGTGTATTTGCTGACACACTCATGTGAGGCAGTTATTTCTTGATGTACCGTACTTGCGCAATTTGTATATTAAGGATAGAATACATAAAAATGAACAAGCAAAAGTGCCACACTTTAAGTGCTCATTTGCATGTCATTACCCAGAATCCCTCACTGCAGTGGAAGCATTGTTTGTTTTAAATCAGCGGTGCACAAACGGGGGGTGGGTGGGCGCGGCGTTTACAGAGGCCCTGTGCTAAGAGCGCGAGGCCTCTGTAATTTACTTCCCAGCTTCAGCCCACGCGTCTCCATGGCAATGCGGCTTCATTTGACACCCGTTCCCATGGAGACGCAGCGTCAAAAGGCGTGACGTCACGTGACCCCGCAGCATCATTTGACACTGCAGGGGGGGGGGGGGGCGGGGGGCAACACCGGAGGAGATCATGCATGCGGGGTGCAATGCAGGAGGTTTGCTCACCCCTGTTTTAAATGGGGAAAGGCAGGTTTGTGGACATGTCTGAAATGTGAATGTGCTCACAAGTGGCATTTTCATTTGCTATAAGTATTTTGGGAAGAGGTTTTTAAGGAGAAATGGGAATATGAAGTAATCATAAAAAGCTGTCTGCTTCTTATGTATGTGTTGGTCTTTTGTAAATTCAGAGGAGTCTATGTATCAACACAGAAAAGTTTTGATGCACTATTCCATTTTCGGAGCACAATTGTGCCATCTGGTACAGAATGTTAGATTTGTTCCACTTCAGATCTAGCAGATTTTTTTGTGCAAATTAAAGGCTAAAAGAATGATGCACAAAGAGACAGAATTAATTTGTCTCATTATAATATGTGCTCCGTGTAACTCCTCTTGCAATACTCCACAATTCGCAAACTGATGCGGGCCGGGATACATAGTGTGGGATGAAAATACCTTGGGTTTGCTCTAAAATTACTGCCATACATAGACCCCAATATTTCCTCTTATTAAGAAACCTTGTTTTTTCTAATGTGTCCTTTTCTCTGATGAAAGATTATGGAAGTTAATGGACAGAATTTTGAGAACATAACTTATTCAAAAGCCCTGGAAATTTTTAAGAACAATACACACCTCTCCATCACTGTGAAAACCAACATTTTCGGTAAGTAAGGGGATGTCCAGCCTTCACACACCAGTCGGTAAAACATTTCTTGGTTATTATACATTATTATGCTGTCTCTCATTTTCCGATGACGTGATTTCACTATATGGAGTAAACCAACATTAAGATGTCAGCTAATGAACCACAGTACTAGGTTTCATGCTGCTCTTTAGTCAGTGCCATTTGGCTTTTATGTGTCACCGCTAACCTAATCTTGGTGATAAATTGGCTGTATCCTTTTTTTTTTTTTCTGTCATGAACAACTTTGCAAATAAAGAAGTATACTGTCTACAAGGCAAAATCAACCGCATATACCATTCGCCAACTGGAAAGTAAATCACTCGGCTGAACAAAGGCTTACACCAATTTAATCTTCACACCCACAGATTTTACAGATGCGTTGAAAATGCATATTATTCTCTTGCTTTTCAATTCAGAAATGTTCCTGTGACATATTACCAATCATGCCCCCCCTATCCCCCCCCCCCAAAAAAACAACAACTTTGGAGGATCACTTCAAAATCGCTACATACTGGCAGCGCTAAGGATCATGGTACTGAAAATGTCTGGAATGAGATTTTAGAATAGCCCTTTAATAAATTCAATGCAACTAAACATTTTCACAGACCCCTAAAAGTCTCCACCCAGTGTTTGTCCAGACAACAACTATTTTTAATAGTGACTTTGTAGCCAGTACTGCCAGAAAGTTGAAGGAAGGGAAATACATTTCAGGCAACCTCAATGAAGTAGTCCCTAAAGGTCACACAAAGGAAACATCTGCATCCCAGAGCTTGTGCACATGCAATGTCGAACGCCCAGGCCCGTGTGAATGTGGTGCTTTGTTCTGTGCAAACTTTGATTGTCTAACAAACAGGACCAAGAGTTGATTATGTTAGCACTACTGTTTTCTAATTTAGACATGCAGTATGGAAGGGATATCTTTCTTAATCATGTGTATTCTTCTCAAACACTCTAGAAATGCATTTTCGCAGCGGCATCTGTTTTAAATGTGTGGCTTGAAAAAAAAAGAAATAGTTTACAGAGGTGTACTCTGCACTTTAAAAACGATATGCACAGAAAACACAATCCTTTTAAACACGATTTAACAAAAACGTTTGTACCATGACATCCTTTGCAATAACTACAAATGTTCTTTGTTGTGCTGCCTGCCTCAAAAGATTTCACAGTGATATGAATAATAGATTGTCTTTTACAGTAGAACAGGGGTTGCCAACTCCAGTCCTCAAGGGCCACCAACAGGTCAGGTTTTCAGGATATCCTTGCTTCAGCACAGGTGACTCAATGACTGAGCCACCTGTGCTTAAGCAGGGATATCCTTAAAACCTGACCTGTTGGTGGCCCTTGATGACACGAGTTGGCCACCCCTGCAGTAGCGGGTCTCTGGTTAGACGGTTTAGTGGGCAGGCAGCAGCAGTCTGCAGCTGTGACTATGAACAGGAGCAAATATGTTGGGGTCTTTGTGTAATTAGAAGAGTGTCAAAACGTGCAAACATTTAACAAGTGTTGAGGAGAGCACTCTGAGTTACAATGCAGCATTATTTGTCAAAAGCCAAGCTTACTTTTTAGTGTGCCCAGCATCCATTTTTTCTATCTGTTATCACTGGCTACCTGGGTGAACTTTAGTTTTAATTAAAAAGAGCACCCTGTTGACTGCGTTATCAGAACCTGTAATCCTTGGAAGTGCTTGATACTGTATTGCTGTACTGTATGTCTATTTTCAAGAAGGAATTCGGTACATACATTGCTTTAGACCTTACTGAGGGGCTTGCTAAATATTACAGTGCAAGTTGTTAGTCCCCAATGGCAGGGAAGGGGTTAAGGGCCATATATGCAAAGCAATCTTCCGGTGCTGGTAAATACCTTACAACCCATTCGAGTCGGTGAGCTTGTCTTCCAGTTCTGTAAGGTGTCTTGTAAAAGCAGAATGCTTCGTGAATATGGTCTTAACTTCGTATTGAAGCCCTCAGAGTTTTTTAAAGGGACGCTCCCTTCCAGGGCCAAAGTGTACTAATGGCAGTGATATATTTAAGGTGTTACACATGGGTGATTTATGTCTTTATTTTATTTACCAAAGCCTGAAACGAAAAAGGATTTAAAAAATAATTAGCAATATGTTTGTTTAATGGTGAGAAGACGTGAGTGGGAAAATAGTTTTTGCACAGTTAAAGCCCCATCTCCTCAACCCTTATCATTATTGACCCTCTGACCAGGGTAGGGTGAGCTAAGGATAAAGAAAACAACTTGATTGACAAAAAATTCCCTATTTCAAGGCCCCTAAGAAATGCAATTTGTAATTTATTACGAAAGAAACGGCAGACAAATATTTGCTTTTACATTGGTCAGATTTGTTTTAATGATGCTAAATACATTGAAAAACGTACTTACTAGAGGATGTTTTTGGCCGACTACATTGGATTGCTCCTTTAATGCCTGTAACACTTTACATTGCCTGCACTGAAATCATGGGGCGTCTGACACGCTCGTGACCACAAAAAGTCTAATTAGAATGTTCAAGGGAATCTTATGGTGTTTGCTTTCTCGTGCTTGTAACGTGCTCACAGTGTTCAAGGAACTGCTCATCAGGATTGGGCAGGAGAAGAACAATGGAGTCCCCCACATCCCTAAAATTGCAGAGAAGAAAAGCAACCGCTATTCCATCCCAGACCTGCCAGGTGACATGGAGCAGATGTTTCCACGAGAAAAGGGAAACAAGAAGATCAAAGCCAACACAGTGTCTGGCGGGAGGAATCGAATCCGGAAGATTTTGGACAAGACACGTTTTAGTATCTTGCCACCAAAGCCGTTCAGGTAATTAAGTATTAACCTTTATGGTAAAACCTTGATCGGATGAAATGTGCTTTCTTTCATTTTTAGATGAATACCTTTTGAGCCTAAACACTTTTTAGGACAAGTGGCTACTGAGCAATACTCAGCGAAAACAGCAATTCTAAAATTTCATTTTTTTTAATGTTTCTTCTTTTAAGTGTTCAAGTTGCTCCCTTCTAGCTATTTACATGTTCTGGAGCGTGGGGTGGCACAGCGGTTACAGAGACCACGCACTTCCCCAAAGGCATTTAAAATAACTGCCGGGGCATCGTGCAAGGACTCTGTAAATTTCCTTACCTTGTTGGGTGACGTGTCGCCATGGCAACCCGGCGTCAAATGACGCCGCAGGGTTATGTGACGTCACATGACCCCGCAACATAATTTGACGCCGGAGCCGAGGGAGGGGGGGCCCGAGCAGCAGGGGGACGCAGAGAGCAAACTTTGCGCTCCCCTGGGATAGATGAATAATGAATAGATTGAATGGGTGAATAGATGGATACTGCTGTGAGCTTATTGCATGCCGTAGATCGCTAGTCCCCATTCATTAATAAAAGATTAGCTAGAACTATTTTTCCACTACTGCTCATCATAGATGTTCAGTGGGGCAGCACTGTGTCAGGGAGCATTCTATGTAACATCAGTGTTTCTCTTGGATGGAGGTGCTCAATAGCAGATACAAACTAGAAGTGGCTAAAATAAAGCTGTCCCCCACCATTCAAAAATAATTGATATGGAAACCAGGATAAATGTCTCAGAGATATAATGGGCATATTCTCTGTTTTTTTGGTGCAGTGTTGTCTTGCTCTTGGATTGTGATGTTCTACAGTTTGCAGTAAGACACAAGCACTTTGTAAGGAAAACACTTGGTTGCTGTAAACAGTCTGGTGTTGCTCTGCATGCTGTTCTTGGTATAGTAGTACACAAGTCAAGCAGGTCTGAAGAACGTTGATTTCACTAGCTATCTTTAATCTACTTATGGGAAAATAATGTCAGACAGAAGGCACCTCAGGTTTGCACTGTTCATGGGTTTATTGCAGCTCTGGGGCAATGTGTTCGTTATTTTCAGAACATTTCATCAGGGATTTATTGTGAGACATTGATCATTTGTCCTGATAAAGATCCTGGAAGCGACATGTTGGCATAATGCTGTAATAAATGCTTCAACTTTCTCTAATTGCTGTGCCTGCTTTCTACTCTTGCTTTATCTTCTGGTCCCAGGTCCTCCCCGGGAGATATTCCATTGGATCTCTTATATTATTCCATCTTAGTTAAGTAGCTGACCTAACTTGGTGTGCCACTTCTAGTACTAATTTACGCATTTTTGCAATGAAAAGGCTGCTACACCTGTGGAGTATAACTGTAGCAATAAAATAGTGGGACCCCATAATCACAATTTTACTTATGACTGATCTGGACTGGGAAATCCCCCTTAAACCATAGCTCCTCCATTTTAGCATTGACAGCCTCCCAATTCAGTTACGATCTCGACTTTTTCAGAACATACATGGCAAGCGCTTCCAGAATGGAAGGTGCAATACTACAGGCAGTCCTTGGTTATCCAACGGAATCCGTTGTGGAAGTAGAGTGGGATAGTGAAACGGTTGTAAAGTGAATCCCCTATTAATCAGTGGCGGTGAGCGTTGGATAACGCATTCAGGTGTCGAAAAATGGCCCATAGGGTTGCATTGTAAAGCGTTGAATATGCCATTCGTTGTAAAGTGAAACGTTGGCTAGCGAGGACTACCTGTATTAATAATATTTTAATGCTTGTTTTGTAGATTTTAACTTTTGATAAATCCGTTTCAACTCTGTTAA
This sequence comes from Ascaphus truei, assembly GCF_040206685.1. Classification (NCBI taxonomy): domain Eukaryota; kingdom Metazoa; phylum Chordata; class Amphibia; order Anura; family Ascaphidae; genus Ascaphus; species Ascaphus truei. The sequence goes on along the minus strand of NC_134487.1, from coordinate 167,817,922 downwards.
CTCTCCTTTATTAAATTAATGTTGTGACATTGCAGATATAATTGCTCTTAATGCTACATTTTGGTACTGGAGATCACGTCTGCCAATTCCGCCTTAGGAAATATGGGCACGTATCTTAAGTGGTGCTATTCCATTAGACACCTTCCTGCACCCAAAGACGCCTTGCAGCCAATTCACTTTAATGGGCTGCAAAGTGTCTTCCACTGCCAAAGGTGTCTAATGGTGTAGCACTGCTTAGGAAATATGGGCCATTACGGTGCTAAATGTTTTAGTCTGTGTTGTATGATGTTGGTGGAGAAATTAAATAAACACTTGAATAAAATGGTGATGAGTACAGTATTTTAAAAGTTACTTTTCTCTGTCAAAACCTTTTGGGAGAGTTTTCACCTTTAGTCCCCGTATTTTCTTTTTTGCCGTGAACACGTTTATGCGATAGCATTCTCACTTTAAATTATAGCTTGACAGTATTTACAAACTCCTGAAGGGTTTATTTCCATGCTGCCATAGGAAGTAGGTTTTTAGCATATCGGCAAATTGGATTTGAAATCATTCAACCAAGTATTTTGTACCAGAAGGAAAAAGACTCGTTTGTTTACATCATTGGGGTTTTCTGTCAGAAGAGAGTACGGTTCCCGTTGAAAAGTATGCATTTGTCTTCCTTCTTGGAAACTCAAAATCATGTGAGAATGTAATCCTAAAGCCAGCCACACAATTTGAGTCAACAATTGTAATTTTAGAACTTTTTCTTGTCTAACTTTTTTTATTTCTTGAGAATTTTAAACGGATCTCTTTTTTTGCTGCTCACATTTGCCTTTTAAACAAATGCCAGCTACTGTGTAACATAATAAATGTTACAATTACTAGAGATTTTCTCTGAGCGTTCTCATTTTTGAGGTACATAATTGTAAAAAACCTGCTAAAGTTTTCCATGGTTACTTTTTCATTTTCATCTTCATTCTGATGTATTCCAGCTAACTCTGCATCTCTGCACTTTGGTAGGTTTCTGACCACTTTGTACTTGTCTGCCAGACTTCCTATATTAATCAGGCAGTCGCAAATAATATGTTTATTTTATGATTTATGAACTGAAACTAATATAATTGTCATTAAAGCTTTCTGTGTGTTTTTTAAACACATTTTATGTGTACCTAGCTGACCAAGTCACTTATTTTTAAAAAGTAAAAAAACTTAATGACTTTTGACAACTTTCTTTTGCCAACTGTTAAACGGTTTGTGCTTCAGAAGACGCTTTGTGTTCAAACTGTTAATTCATGTGTTTTTTGTATTTTTTTCAACATTGTCTCTTTTCTTTTTCTGCATCACTTTCTAAGGGGATTGTTTGGGTAAGACATTACCTAATGTGTTACAGCTTGTGTAGTGACTCATGCATGTTAGTGGACATCTTGACCTCTGTTCATTTAACGTAACCATGTATTGTCACCATAACTCAGGACATACTTGAAAACGAGAGGTAACTCTCAGTCTTATTTCCTGGTAAAACATTTTATAAATACAGCTGTAAGGGAAGAAGAGAGCATGAGACCTCTACACTGACAGAGGGATAACATTTGAGCAGAACTACAGTAGTACCAGACATAAGCTCGCCAGACTCTAGACTGTAAGATTGTTGGGTTTAGAAATCTATTCAATACAAACCTGTGTGTGAACAGGGGCGGATTGAGCCGGGGGGAAACCGGGCAAATGGCCAGTGGGTCCATGGTCCAGTAGGTTCGCCGACGACAGAGGAAGAGTCGGCAAAACTGTCCCATGTCTGGCTGCTGTGGCGGGGCCGGCTGGCCAGTGCTCGAAGTTGTTAGGCTGCTGGGAGTGTGAGGGGAGGAATAGAAGAGAGAATGTGAGGAGTGAGGAGTGGGGTGAGAGCGAGGATGTGGGAGAGTAAGAGAGTGGGGAATCTCGCAAGGTTGCTGACATGGGGTGGGGGTGAAGCCAATTTTGTTTTACATGGCCATATTGGATGATTTCCAAATATTTGCCCCAACTCTTTGCAGTTCCCAATCTGTCCCTGTGTGTGTATATATGAAAAACACACAGAAAAACATATGTTTATGTACATACAAACACACACACACCCTTACATAAAAAAAAGTGGTGTCCTGTAGCAGGTATAAAAATCTGCAAGTGATATGTTTCGTGCTTGGAGACCATTAAAAGTACCATTGAAATGTAGGGCTTCACATGATAGTACAGAATGGTTAATTGCATTGTTTAATATACAGTATTTGAATATATTCCATTACTACTAACCCCACTTGCATTTAGCACATTTATTCCTAACAGCCTAGATATTTTGTCCTAACTATGAATTACCTGATCCTCCAAGAAACGGTGAAAGTAATGTTGGTTGTTGGGTAGAGCAATGAAACCTTAGTCCAATGTGAATCTCTACAAAACAGCAGTTAGACTGCCCTGTGTCTTCTCTTCACGTTTAGTGGAATAACTGCTGACCAGATAAACCTTTTGCTACAGTATAAAAAGATGCTTGATGCAGGATTTCCTTTGGAACATGGGCATATGTCACACATTATTTGCTAATGCCCTGTCATCAAATGATTGGTAATTATATGAAATTCCACAAAAGCAGTCTCCAGTAGCCATTGTCTGTTCAAACTGATGTAATATTCAGTGAATAATAAACATTTAAGGTTAATAAGATGCTACTTTAATCTGCATCAGTCCAATAGTAATCAAGTTTGGTGATTGACCTCCGTCCCACTGAAATTCCACACTTGTGATATCTTAGTACACTGCAATTTCATACAGGTACTTGGTACTATGTAGCGGGGTATGTGTACATTGTAATCTTGCACATTGTGTCAAAATACCCACTGTGACCAGTTATAGATAATTAATTATAACTATATTGATTACCCCTTTGTTTTAACTAGTACAATCTGTACATTTGGTATAACCCATTTTAATACAGCAGACAAGCCTGCAATGCAATATTATGTATCATATGGACCACAAACAATTACATTACGGGCCTCATTAGCCGCAAATAGGTGTGAACAAGAACTAAACTAGTGAACTGAGGCATTTCCATAATGAGGCTTACAAGCATTGGCCATGTTTTCATTTCTGTTTCAGCGATGGCAATGTGACCCAGTCACAGGATGACAGCATTGTTGGCACCAGGCAGTGCAGGCACAGTGTGGCTATCATGCCCATCCCTGGGACACTATCCTCCAGCAGTCCTGACCTGCTGCAGCCCACAACAAGCATGCTGGACTTCTCCAATCCTACAGGTAAACAGTACGATGTGCATGAGATGCAGTATGTTTAAACAGGTCTGTTCTAAAGGGGGCTGGTATTCCTACACTTTTATTGTGCTACAGGCGTGCTCTACATTTTCTGTTACACCTGCGTCACAATTTTATTGTGGAATCCTTCTGTGGTTTTCTCTTTATAAATATAAAGCAACATTTTCAGACTTAAAAACAAAAAACAAAGCGTGTGTATATACTGTGAGATGAGGATATAACCTGAAATATACCGACAATGCATTAATAATATAGAGAGAGAAAATAGAATAATACTTCAATAAAACACATAAGTGTCTTAATTCTCAGGTTCATTATACATTATTATGGTTTTATTTTTTTATAAAATGAAGGTCTACTCCTCTATTTTTCGATTTAACAATTTTTTTTTTTGGCTGAAACATCTGTTCGATATTTTTACACTGTCATTGTATTACGTTTGTTGGATAAAAGGTAGATAGCTTTATTTATTTTCCTAACCACTCGCTCCCCGGAACATCAGGTCAAGCAGACAACTTTTTGTGCAGTGACTTGCACGTTAGTGATGTCATCATGACATAGGAAATAAAGCTGCATGAGAAATCTACATAGAGCATAGCAAGAGCACAGTGGCGTAGCTAGACATTCAGGGCTCCATTAATATTAATATTCTCCCTCCCATCCGCTCCCTGATCCTCTATCTCGGGGGTGCGCGAGATTATCTGCAGGAGACGCGGGGTTTACAGAGCGCCCGCACGCTTCCCGAAGGCACTTAAATTAAATGCCAGGGAAGCGGGAAGGCCTCTGTAAACTTCACTTACCTTGGTTCCGATGGCTGCTGGAGATGCGTCGCTATGTCAACGTGACGTCATGACGCCCAGAACGCTGGAACCAAGGTAACATATAAAAAACCCTCTAAATATACAACATATACATGCACATAATGCATGAAACACACACATGCATTACAAATACACACACACTTACCAACACACACACACACGCGCGCGCACACAATTTCCAACTGACACACGGAACCGGGAGATGCAGAGAGGAGCAGCTATGGAGTGCTCTGCAGCGCCACCTGCTGCCCGGAAGTGGTTAAGCAGGAAGAAAGCCCAACTCGCCTCATCCCTACAGCTATTCTGTGATCAACTCCGCACTCTGCACCCGGCATCCTCCGCTCTCCTACCCACCCAAGCCTGTCTCTATCCGAAAAGAAACAGATGGGCCGCCGACAGGGGGAGAAGAGCAGGCCCCCCAAGAGCGCGGACCCCCGAGCTATAGCTTCGCCCCTGCAAGAGCATGTTTAGTGGGTAGCATTTCAGCAGAACCACAGTAGTACCAGCTATAAGCTCACCAGACCCTAGGCTGCAAGATTGTTAGGTTGGCCGTTTGTCTTTTTTTACATTTATTGTGCTCCTGATTGTAGTGTGGGTTGTGTAAACGGTATTACCTGAATCTTCATTATTTGAGTTCATTATTTGGAAGAAATACAAAAGACACTATAGAATTGGTAGTGTACGACCTGCTGAGAGGTCATACCTTTGGCTGCAGGCTTGAAATGTTTTGGGATAAAAGATTGAACTAAATGACCCATAATTATGAGAAGAATAAAAAGGAAAAGAAACAGATCATAATTAACTAAATAATTTGTCATATTGAATGTAGCATTGGGGCTTCTTTGTTTATTGTTGTATCCCAGTAGCATTCCTACACACACACACACACACACACACACACACACACACACACACACACACACACACACACACACACACACACACACACACACACACACACACACACACACACACACACTCTTATTGCAGTCTGTTCTACAGCTCTTACAGTTTCATAGCGTTGGAGACTTTTCACACATGAGACACTGTCACGTTTGAAAAGCAGATTAGATGAAATCCTGTCCACCTCAGCACACCTCATCATGCAAATAGATTTTCACTATAGCTTATTTACCAGATGTATGATTTGCTGTTTACACGCCTGTCTTCTTGTTTCCCCTGCCTGCAGCTGCTGGATTTTATTGTAAGTATATTACTCAGAGTGGTTCCTAATGTTTGTAAACTTCTAACTGCACCAGATGGTTTTAAAATGGCAGGTTATATCCATACAGGCTAGCTTGGTTTAACCGCTCATCAACATTGTTTCTAAAAGTTGTGAATATTGCAAACACGTATTCACAGAAGTTTTTTTACATACTGTATATAGAGTGGTTCTGTACAAGGTAAAAAAAAATATGAAAATACAGAAACATTCCAGGAAGAAGAGACGTGAGATTCTGTACATTCAAATGCCATCTATGAGAAACGCAACGTAGGACCGATATGACTGCAAGAACTTGGAACTAAACATTGATCCAGAGAGTTCAGTCTAATTTCATGTATCAAAGTAACATGTACACTAGATAAAGCAACACCGACAAAAGTCATCATCTACCTCTGCCTTTTCTCCTTGTGCACAGTGTGTGCAGTCTTCTGTGGCAAGTCGTCTTCACATAGAAACAACGTGATTAAAACGTTCTGTTAATGATGACGTGATTAAAGTCAGTCACATGACAACCAGGTGATACTCAACCCGTGTGCTGCCTGGCCCCTGATGTTAACGTTCTCAGACTGTAGCATGTTGAATAATGCACCCATAGGAATGTATAATTACAGTGTCATGCTTTCGATTCCTTCACCTGGGCCAAGCAGTGTCTGCCATGTTGCATTATTATGCGTCACTGAATATTTTTCTAACTCAGAAATTCTTCATAAATTTTATGCCCCCTATATTTTTTAAATAGGGCATTTTTCTTACACCATGATGTCTTGTGCAATTTTTTTTAAATGCTTATTGATTCTGATCTTCGTTTTTCAAAATCCAAACCGTGTTCATTTCTTTGTGAGGGCAGATAAAGAGAGATTTATTATTGAAAATGTGCATGCATAATAATTGTACATACTGTAATAAAGGACATAGTCTGGGATAAACTGCACAGTGTATCAATAAGCAAAAGAACCTTCAGCCTCTCTGTTTATTGATTCAGCAGGTGCCTGTCATGCAAATTGCACAGATATACAAAGAGAGCAAAGTACTATTATGTACGCATTGTGCATTGCTGTTCAGCAGAACACTTGAATGAAGGTCAAATGTTTATCTGTTGAAATAACATAGCTCAGATCAAAACAGATTGGTCGCCTTCTTCACTCTTTCTACTTTTCTGCAGGACTCTTTTCAGAGTGACTTATAGAATACAGTATCTGATTTTCACTTCTGCTATATAATTGAAAGTACTTATTTCAAAATGATGTTTGATCATGTAGAAAAGTTGTCTGTTAATCTAGATAAAAAGAAACAATAGCACTTTTGTTCTATTAAAAAAAAACATCTTGCTTTGACCAATACATGAAAAAGTGTAATCTTTATTCTAAAATGTGACTAGTCTAACAGCCTAGTATATTTGCTGGTGTATAAATCTTTGAAGTGACATCTTTGAGCCCTATTATATATGCATTTTAATTTAAACAAGCATTTCCCATCTTCTTTAGATATTCCAGACCAAGTTATACGAGTCTTCAAAGCAGATCAGCAAAGCTGCTATATAATCATCAGCAAAGACACTACTGCAAAGGAGGTTGTCAGCCACTCGCTGCATGAATTCGGCCTTACAGGAGCCTTAGACACATATTCTCTCTGTGAGGTGTCTGTCAGCCCGGAAGGAGTGATTAAGCAGAGACGGCTTCCAGACCAGTTCTCAAAACTTGCTGACCGAATTCAGCTGAATGGAAGGTAACCCTGTAGTATTTTTCAATGATCTACAGTAATGTCACAGCTCTACAGTAAACGTGTACAACGTCACACAGGCTATAGGTGTCTTCTTACACCAGGAGTGGCCAACTTGAGTCCTCAATGGCCACCAACATGTCAGGTTTTAAGGATATCGCTAATTCAGCACAGGGACAGTTGTCGACTGAGCCACTGATTGAGCCACTTGAGATCAAACAGGGATAGTCTAAAAACCTGACTTGTTGGTGGCCCTTGAGGACTGGAGTTGGCCACCCTTGTGTTATACCTTCCTACTCAATGAAGAAGAAATGCAGCACCAGAAGCGTGCCAATACTTTATTTTTTTTAAATTATATTCTTATTCAAATATTTCTTTTTTTTTTTTTTATAACTTGAATTTTTATTGATGTAAAGTACAGGAACAAATTATACCGTAGCAGTGACATATGCAGTGAAAATTCAAATATTTCTAATGGAAAGCGACACCATTTTGATCCCCATAATAAGGGTTACACTTACATTACTGGAGTGCCGCTATGTCTCTTCCATATACTATACTGAATAGTAAAAGCAGTAAAACTTAGGTAGCAAGAGAAGTTTGCATGTCACGTTCCTGATGCTCTGTAATCCTTCCCACACCATATGTTATTTCTGCATTCTTCTGAAACAATGCACAGATCTCCAATTTGCTTTAAAAAATGTCACATCAATAGTTATTCTCTTATTTTGTATCAAGCCCATCCTCTTTTGAAATCCTAGTTGGCAAAATGTGCCTCCCCTTTTCTAAGCCTGTTCTTATTGCTGGCATCTACCACCCCTGTAAAGCTCCACTACAATCCCCGACTGATATCACCCAGTTTCTTGGCTCAATTTCCTCTCTGAATGAAAACAGTGAAGTATTAGTTCTTGGAAATTTCCACTACAATTGGCTTGACCCAAAAAACAACAAAATCCAGATACAACTCAAGTCACATAACCTAACCCAACTAATTACCCAACCCACACAGACAAACTTGAAATCTCACAACCATTCCTTGCTGGAATGGCTTCTCTCCTCTAGTGCCAGCAGAATCCAATCCTCTGGCATCCTTCCTGACATTTTCAGTGACCATGCAATAGTGTACTGTGTAAGGAAAATCAGACCACCCCAATGAAACCCTAAAATTGTACTCCCTAGAACATTTAAAAACTTTATGATCAATACACATATATGCGGATGACACAATCCGATATGCACACAGCCCTAGCCACTCTGACACTGTGCACATACTTCAATCTGATTTTGTGAGACTTAAAAATTGGATTTCCCAAAACAAACTGTTCAAGACTATGACAATGGTACAGCTCAACCCCGTTATAGCGCGATCCGCTATAACGCGGTTTGAACGTGGACCCCGAATTTAAAAAAAAAGGGGTTTTTTGCACACACTCTGCACACTCACTGCACATTCACTACACATTCACTACACACTGCACACACTCACTGCACACACTCACGGCACATTGCACACACTCACGGCACATTGCACACACTCACGGCACATTGCACACACTCACGGCACATTGCACACACTCACGGCACATTGCACACACTCACGGCACATTGCACACACTCACGGCACACTGCACACACTCACGGCACACTGCACATACTCACAGCACACTCACAGCACTCACACTGCACACACTCACAGCACACTGCACACACTCACAGCACAATGCACACACTCACTGCACACACTCACTGCACAGACTCACAGCACACACTCACTGCACACTGCACACACTCACAGCACACTACACTCGCAGCACACACTCGCAGCACACACTCACAGCACACTCACAACACACTGGACACACTCCACACTCACAGCACACTGCACACACCACACTCACAGCCCCCCTCCCCCCTCCCACTCCCCCTCCCTACCTTCGGTGTCGGCTGCTGAGATCGGAGCGGGCCGGTGGGGAGGGAGGGGGGGGGTCGAAGCGGAGCTGGCGGGGGAGAGAGACCAAGGGAGGGGGTGGGGGGAGAGAGACCATTGTAGGGAGGGGGTGGGGGGAGAGAGACCAGGAGAGGGAGGGGTAGAGAGGGGGTGGGTGGAGGGGTAGAGAGGGGGAGAAAGGGGGTGGGGGGTGAGATAGACAAGGGGAAGGGAGAGAGAGAGGAGGGGAGAGAGAGACCAAGGGAGGGGAGAGAGAGACCAGGGGATGGGGGGGGGGAAAGAGAGAGAGACCAGGGGAGGGGGAGAAGAGGGAGAGAGAGACCAGGGGAGGGGGGAGAAGAGAGACCAGGGTGGGGAGAGAGACCAGGGGGGCCCAGTGCAATGCAATGTCCAAATGTGCAACCTGCAAGCAGTGCAAGTACAAATGTGAAACATTTAAAGTTTTTTTTGCTGTGAGGGGGAGGGGAGGTTGTGTCGGTGGTTCAATGGAGGAGCTGCTGCACTTACCTGTTAATTAGAAAGTTGATCTCAGTGGAGCAGCAGCAGGCAGGTTCTCTCCTTCAAGCTCTTGCTGGAGTGATGCCAGGGTTCCGCAGCTTGTGCAACTGGGCATACTCTGACCCCCTACCTGAGTCGACGCCGTGAAGGTGAAGGGGTTAGTCAGAGCGGCGTCTGATTGCTTCTCCGCATGGGGTCTAAGCAGCGGCAGGACACAAAGCGGAGTTCTTAAGAGGGGGGAAGGTAGCAGGTTTTGCGAACTAAGAACATTTTAGGCACCGGTTCTCCCGAACCGGTGCGAACCAGCATATTCCCTCCACTGCCTCACACCTGGAACAATCTACCTGAGACTCTCAAAGCCAACAATTGTTTAAGTTCTTTCAAAATCAAAGCTGTCTCACATTTTAATCTGGTCTGTAAATGTTACATATGCCTAAAAGATAAAATATGTTAAATTGTTCATGCAATCTCTTTATACATATTGTACAGGAGGGCCCCAGTCATGCGGCAGGTTCAGTTCTAAGGACCCGCCGGAAAGTGGAACCGGCGATTTTCGTTATGTGCGCATGTGCAGACGGGCAATGCGCCGTTCTACGCATGCACAACATCGGCAAAACCCCCCATTCTGCGCATGCGCGACCCTGGACCGGCCAGTTCTGCGCATGCGCAACATTGGACCGGCCTGTTCTGTGCATGCGCAAACATGGCGGCCCCCTTCTCGGTATCGGCGGATCGCAGAAAAGCAGGGTGCTGAGAAGCGGGTTTTGCTGTATAGCCCTGTTCACTTACTATAATGTAACCATGTATTATTTGTCATCATAACTCAGGACATATTTGAAAACGAGAGGTAACTCTCAATGCATTACTTTCTGGTAATATAACAAGAGAAGCTGCACACCACAATAAACAAATAAGATACTTGCAGAGACCGGTGCTCATGGTTCAGGGATATCTGCCTAGAACATCCAGCATTGGAGAAAGTAGAAAGATCCAGGGCAACTTCGGATTTCTTTAGAAAAATGTATTCAGCACAAAAACACAGCGTTTCCTCCCTCCTAGGAGACTTTATCAAGTGGTAAGCCAGTCACTTGATAAAGTCCCCTAGGAGGGAGGAAACGTTGTGTTTTTGTGCTGAATACATTTTTCTAAAGAAATCTGAAGTTGGCCTGGATCTTTCTACTTTCTTACTTCCTGGTAAAACATTTTATAAATACATCAATAATCACTGTTAATGTTTACATATTTACATTTTCAATGTTAAAATGCACAGTCCAAATTTTTTATTTATTTTTCCATTTTCATCCCAGTCACATATTTAGTTACGAATTACTCGTATTCAGTTATATATGCCCAAGTAGATCTGTATCTTTGAGAAATACTGATGTCAAATAATATGTTTGCATATGTATTAAATTGAGTAAAGCACCACCACTAGCCTATTCTGCTAGTCAGACTTCCTGGCCTACATTTTAATTGTTATGGAACATACTGTAGTTTAAAGCAGCAAACGCTGCTGCTCGTGGTTTTATTATTTTGTCTTTATTACTGTACCTGAACCTGGGTGTCGGCAGTTTCTGAGATATTGGTTTTTTATTCTGACAAGTATTCTCGCAGTCTCACTCTGGTGGCCAATAGCAAACCGCCTTGACATCGGGACATGATGTTGCAATTCCCTGTGGCCATATTTCTTTCTTTTTTTGTTTATTTTTTACCTGCACAAAAAAATGCAGAGATTTCAGGAGGTGTTGGGGGAAAGGGGGTTGAGGGGGTGGCCGACAGGGTAGCTTTAAATTATTATAAAACAACCATTGAAAATTATTCCGCACATGATACACAAGCTTTTGTGCATATAAAGCTGCCTTTGTGATGTTTCTCAGTGGAGCACAGATTTTAATACCACAGCAAAGTCAGACATCATAAATTGTTTATTTTCAAGAACTGCAAAGAAGTTTGTAAAGTAGAAATGTCTCACTCCCCTCCCCACATTTGTATGGTTTTTTTTGTATGTTATATTTCGATTTAAGGATATGCCTAACTTACACCCTCAATGTGAGATTTCCCAACAAGTTTTGGTGTCACTAACCAAATTAAAAATATAAATAAAAGCAAGATGGTCACGGAGGTCAATCGACACCAGTGATGTTATGATCTCAATAATGTTGTGACTTTCTATTGGTTTGTCAAAGTGAGGCTGACTGTCCCTCCAGCCATTTCAAATTAGGAAAACAGAATGACACACAAAACATGTAAATAACGTGGAATTCAGTGAAATTCTAAAGCTAAATACCAGTATGGTTCTACATCAAAGGACTACCTTTCTTTTCTAGTTCAGCATCTCCTTCAAGAACTGATTGGGTTAAAAAAATAAAATTATAATTCCATTACTACTGCCAAATGTGACACATTTGTATTCCTACATTTGTAGGACTGGCAAGAATGCATCATTATTTTACCAATGTGTACAGAAGCCTCTGGCGATTTGACATTTATTTCTGCCAGAAAGAACATTATTTTATTCTATCTGGCGTGGTATTGAAGTCGGAGCATATTCCCATTTAAGAACAATAGTTTCAATTATGTTTGGCCTGCAGGTATTATCTGAAGAATAACATGGAGACCGAGACCTTGTGTTCAGATGAGGATGCTCAGGAGCTCCTGCGCGAGAGCCTCATATCCCTTCTCCAGCTAAGTACCATTGAGGTGGCCACACAGCTGTCCATGAGGGACTTTGACCTCTTCCGTAACATTGAACCCACCGAGTACATCGATGACCTCTTCAAGCTTGATTCCAAAACAGGGAACATTCGCCTCAAACAGTTTGAGGAGGTGATCAACGAAGAGACATTTTGGGTCGCAACAGAAATCCTAAAAGAGTCAAACCAGCTGAAAAGGATGAAGATGGTGAAGCATTTCATCAAGATCGCCCTCCACTGCAGAGAGTGCAAGAACTTCAATTCAATGTTTGCCGTCATAAGGTAAAATATGTCCCTCTTCAGTCATTACTTATTCTCTTTATAACGTAGCGCTGTACCCAGTAAAACACAATAGAGGAATAATGAATCTTTGACCCTCGAAATTACATTCGAATCCTATTGTTGGGGCACTACTAGACTAGTCCTCCGTCTAACAGACCTGCATATACTGTATAGCAAACTTTGAAAGTGCTATAATTAAAATGCTCTTGATCTACATACCAATGAATGTACAAAAACTTCATCGCTCAATGTTTTTTTTTTATGTAGAAAACCATATCCATCAAAGAACTACAGTATTAGTTATCCCCTTTTTAAGCAGGCCCACTTTAGTTAATTAACTCTCTTTCTCCGGCAAACTTAGTAGTTGTGCACAGGCAAATAGTCACATTGTATGAGAAATGTATTGATTTGAAATACAATATCCTGCACTAGCCGTTGCTAACACAACCTTCAGAGAAACGTGCCTACTGTTCCATAGCGCTTTTCACTGTTGTAGGTATTTTTTTATACAATGGTCTGCAGATCCCTAAAACAAGGGATGTAATCTCAACAATCAGTAAAATATAACTTTCTGTTCCGTGCATTGTATATTCTTTTAGTCATCCTGCTGAGACAGACTTCAAATTCTATCTGCTACAAAAAAAGTCAAATATAAAACCTCCAGCCATGCTAAAATTCTACAATATTAAAATCTTTCATCATTTTTTGCTCGGTAGTTTCTAAGGCTCACTTTAGATAATTGGAGATTTGGATATTCCACCAACCTCTGTACAAAGAACTCATTTTGGATGGCTTTGCTGAGCGATTTTAATAAATATGCTAATTTGTTCCTTCATGGCTATTCCTTAATTCAAGAGTAGAAGGATGTAAGTACTATCACTAAAGGAATGATTTTGCCAGCCGATAACCGTACTTCTTTCTGCAGAAGATCTAGACAAGCAATTTTGGTTCCTACATTTTTATATCTTGCTTAGTAAATCATGTCACTTGGCCAGAAGCCACGGGCAATGTAGTGTATTTTCATCACTCGGCATGTCATAGTATTACCTACGTTGCACTTTATACCGTGCAATGCAGTTATGCTAATGAGTTGGTTACCTTGATGTGATGGCCTCTTCTATTTGCCCATATATCAATGTTTAATTTAAAAGGATGAAAAAAGGAATGAGACCCTGCATGTGATGAGAGAGCATGAAAAGTAATAATGCGGTGGGTACTATGTCATAGGGCCGTGCTCATGGTTTATCAGTTGCACCCCCTTCTCTACCTCTCAGATGCCGTAAAACAAACATTGTTTTAGATATTTCTCATAAAAATGTTAGCCATTAAAGAAATGATCTAAATAGACAGAATATGTCATGGCGACCAAATCATTTCATTATACTGTACTCTCCAGTCATTACTTGTTTTCTTTCTAACGTGGGGCTGTACCCAATACAACACAATAGAGAAACCATGCATCTCTGCCGCAGAAACTTACATCAGAATGTTATTGTTGAGGCACAAGGAGACTAGACCTTAATCTAACAGAACTGCATGTATTATGTAGTAAACTTTGGAAGTGCCATCATTAGTAATAATAGCATGTTCTTGTATACAGTAGCGCTGCTAGTTTTATGTAGCGCTTTAGGCTGCGTCCATAGGACTGCAGCCGTGCGGAGGCCGAGGGAAAGCGGGTGCTTTCCCTGGCCTTGGTCCGGGGGCGTGTCGGGGGGGGGGACTGTGATGTCACGGATCTGGTTCGCCCTCATTGGGCGAACCGCTCACGTGACCGGCCCTGCACTCCCGTGAGCTCCAAATCTAAAAATGTTATAAGACACACGCTTCCGCACGCTTGCGGAAGCGTGCGTGAGCCCCTGCTAAAGCCGCTCTCATTGCGGCTGCAGGGGCTAACTGCCGAGCAGCAGCGCGCCTAAGCGCTGACCATGCCCGAGGCCTTAAAGACATATTGCAGGCACAGGTCCCTGCTCCGTGGAGCTTACAATCTATGTTTTTGGTGCCTGAGGCACAGGTTGATAAAGTGACTTACCCAAGGTCACAAGGAGCGAGTCAGTGTCTTTACTCACTGAGCCGCTCATTAAAATCTCTATCCAGAATGCACAAACGTCATAATGTTGTCTAGAACCAAAGCAACATGTGCAGGTCAAACTGTTACTTGCTCTCTTTTCAAGTAGGCTTACTTCCACTAATTTACAGTCTCGCCTGCAAACGTAACTGTTCACATAGTTCAAATCTAAGGCTGAGTCCATAGTGGGTGCTTTCCCTGGCCTTAGTTTGCGCGCCGTCGGGGGGAGGGGCGGGCAAGTGATGTCACGGAGCTGGTTCGCCCTCATTGGCGATGTGACTGGCCCTCAGCGCTGAAACTAAAATGTTCTTGTCGGCTACGCTTCCGCACGCCTGCCAAGCGTGAGCGCTTATGCGCTGACCATGCCCGTGGCCTAACTCTGCTACAGATTTATTGCCCTAAAATAAATCCTCCTCCACTGGTTCCTGCTAATGCAACATTGATAAAATGTACTTCTGTACAGTAAAATGTACTTCTGTACAGTAAAATGTACTTCTGTACAGTAAAATGTACTTCTGTACAGTAAATACTTCAGAATATTGTAAGCGGTATAACTAAAAAATAAATAATGCTCAAGTGTGTGGTACCAGAAACATATGGAGATAAATTAACTTGTCCAATGTCATGCAGAGTAAGTGTTGGCAACTGAGGCTGGAATGAACCTCACACGCTTAATACACAAACACGTGCGGAAATAAGTTGCCTAGACACACTCCCTGTATGTTCTTTGCAGTGGGCTAAACCTCGCACCTGTGGCTAGACTGCGCGGCACTTGGGAAAAGTTACCCAGCAAGTACGAGAAGCTACTGCGGGACCTGCAGGATCTGTTCGACCCATCGAGGAACATGGCCAAGTACAGAAACATCCTTAGCAGTCAGAGCATGCAGCCTCCCATCATCCCTCTCTTCCCAGTTGTCAAGAAGGATATTACATTTCTTCATGAAGGTAATTTGAAAACTAATAAGAAAAAGCAGCGGATAACATTTAGTGAGTTATTTTGTTTTCTGAGGTGCAGAACGAACTATACAAATGATTAAACAAGAGGCGGGCAGTATGTCCTTTCCCAGGCAGTATAATGCATGCATATTTCCTTTGATTGAATTGTTATGCAGAATAGATTGGAAATGACTGAGGGTGCCGTGGCAAGTATGCTAATGACTCTGCAGCTTGAATACATTTGTGGAAATTGCACTTCATATTTGTATTTCAGTCAGCGAACTATCAAATAAAATCTGACACGGACATCACGGTTGTTTCAGAATAAACAATCATGAAGGGTTCGCTGGTGTACACTTCCTACATTGTATCCTTGGATTCACTGATCTTCGATTTGCGGTGTACATTAATTATGAAGGATTTGCATATCTGTAATGCAGACCTTTCAGCAGTAGTTTATAGTCAGTGGAATGTGGGAAATGAATGTACACACATACCACGCTGTACACAACATACGGCATTATATTCCTTCTCCTTAGAGGAAATACGTGGCCCCTTTTCCTGCTAGCTTCGTTCTCTTAATTTTGTGTCACTTCACTGCCCTTTAACCCGCTATATTCATTGGAAGTGTCTAATTCTAGCGCAATGTGTCCCATATTGGTGTTTGTAAGAGTCCGGAGCTTATTTAAGTAATGCGCTGGAGATCATGTTCTTAAAATGTACTGCAAATTTCCAATATATATTGTGCTAGGGGTTTAGTAATCTAAACCATGCATCCATAATGTGTTCTGCTACAACATACTCTTCTCAGGACAGTGGGTAGCTAGAGCATCAATCCTGTACACACTCTGACAGTGAAGGGGTTAATTGCAGCTTTAAGCCTTTTACCAGTTAAAAGGGTACTTCCAAAGGGAACATTTTTCAATTTCCCTTGCCCAGAGCTGTCTTTTTCAAATTGGGTTGTCATAATGTGTTAGGAATGAAATGTGCTTAGTGGTACTTCCATAAAGTGTCGGCATACATATCCTGTCAGAGCTGCAACTTGATACTGACTAATAACCAATAAAGATCTCCAGCATATGGGATGGTTGTGCAAAAGCAAGTCAGCGTCAGTACGAAGCATTCTCGTCATACTTTTTCTGTGTCTCAGAATGAATGATTGTTTTTTTTTGTGCTTCGTACAGGAAATGATTCCAAAGTAGAAGGGCTAATAAACTTTGAGAAACTGCGAATGATTGCGAAAGAGATCCGTCACGTTATCCGCATGACTTCTGCTAACATGGACCCGGCTGTTATGTTCAGGCAAAGGTATGTCATTCCAAACGGGCGGTATTATTAGTAACAAATACCCATTGATGGTATTTGTCTGTGGTTACCACTACTGTCCTTTCCACTCTGATCTTATACATTGCTGGACATCGAAGGTTGTGGAAAGTACATACCTTCTGTGAGCCAGCCACGTTTTCCCCAGCACTTAGATGTGAGGACTCTCACCTAGAAGATATCAAATAAACCCTTCTCTTCTCTACTCCAGTGTTCTTTCCAAAGAAACATTGACTCTGCTTATACAGTGGCCCAAGATAATAAAAAAATACCCTATCAGTGATTTTTGTTGATATCTTGTAATTGAACAAAATGCAGAAACCTATAAAACAGTGAGAAATATTCATTGCTCAGTTGTCAGCTGCATAATGAAACACCAACCCATGCTGCATCATAACACAAGTGTATGCTAGATAGGAACTGTTTTGTACAAGAACTGAATGGGGCCTTTTTATTTTGGGCCACCCTGTATTTACTTTAAGAAAACTGATGTATTGTACAGTGCATACATTTTGCTTCGGACTACAAAACCAGTGTTGTACTGGTCTTATCATCTAACTTTCTTTATACCAGATTTATTGCACTTTATATGGATTATAAAGCTTAAAATGAGTTTATTCTCAGGTCCAGAAATAATTCACCCAGACGTATTATTTCCGTTTCATGAGTGGAGTAGGTGTTTCCCGTAACAAAATGTAAAGTAACAGTTTAACATTATATCAAGCAGGGTGGTGATTTGATTATTGTCCTTTAAGATTTAAGCAAAAAGCTTATTAGTGCATGTTTTTCCCACCACGCTTAAATATTTTCCACGCTTCATTTGTTTTCCCTATGCCACTACATTGCTATTTTTGTTCGACGCTAACGGATATATTCTGTATGATGTGAGTAGTCTTCACCGTGCTGGAGAAGATTTTCGACCTATTCATTTGAATAGAGCTGCACAGTTTTCTAGCTTTGTGTCTTTACCACACATTGAATAGACATCAATTCTTGCAAAGAAATGTAGTTGCAATATTGCTCACTCTTACAGTTCTATATTCAGCCTTCATGCAGTGGGAAGCAAGGTCACACCAAGGCTTTATTTAAAGAAAGTACGGTATGAAGACACTTTTGGTTTTATTTGGCATATTTATACAAAGCTCATTTATCTCATAAAACCTCAAGTTTCCTGAGATACAATAAACTCAGTAACAATTTGTTGGCAAGTCGGTGGCTTTTTGACAGGTTTCCTGATCCCTGGATCCTAAGCACTCACCCATGGTGTCAGGTGGTTTGTTGTAGCGACTGGCATCATTACAAAATGACCAGCAAAACACAATTATCTGGTCTCACAAATTATAAAAAAAATATTCGTTTCTAGGTTTTAGTATGTGCAACTATAAACCGTTTGCTAAAGGTTGTTTTACATAAAAATGTGAAATCATTCCGCTCTTTCCAG
The DNA here is from genome assembly GCF_040206685.1 of Ascaphus truei. Classification (NCBI taxonomy): domain Eukaryota; kingdom Metazoa; phylum Chordata; class Amphibia; order Anura; family Ascaphidae; genus Ascaphus; species Ascaphus truei. The sequence goes on along the minus strand of NC_134487.1, from coordinate 167,799,690 downwards.
AAGTAATACCTTAAAGTTGACTTGTTATGAAAATCAACTTAAAACATCAGTTTTGTTGTATGGGTGTCGTGTACACACACACGTACACACACACTATCCTTAACTTGTATGGAAACAACAGCATGCTGTGTATGGTTTCCTCTGTGCTAATATTGAGATTAAAGAATATATTAGTATTGAGTATATCTGCTTCTCAGATGCTGAATAGATCACTCAAAATATGCAGAGGAAATTATTCTCAGTATGAAGTGCACATGGAGCTAGTATAGTATTTGAAAGGTCCCTTTCTGCTTCTACCTTTGTTTTCCAAGCTTGTGTTTTCCTTCAGCTGACACTCAAGGTTTGGTTATATCTTTTTCCATGCCCACATTACCACAAACCTGCTCTTACATTTTCTGTGCTAAATGTTCCACCAACACAATGCATTGGCAGCCCCTGTGATTTAATTCCACATTGTATGTGCATACGTTAGAAACAAGTTCTGTTGAACTGCACAGCAATTCTACTCCCAGATTGAAAGTTATTCATACTGCCATGCCCACTTTCCATTTATATATATATATATTATTTGTTTCACGTGTAGCACATGTTGAATTCAAACTGTGCTTTACTGTTTGTGATCAACAGTCGTGTGCCATGTATCCATACTCACGCTTATCTTTTCTGCTTCACACCTTTCCTGTCTGATTCATAACTGTGCTCTTTTTCCTGTGCTTTCCTGTTCAAATACATGCTTCAATGTGTGTGGCTCTTGCTTGCAGGAAGAAGAGGTGGAGGAGTTTAGGGTAAGTATTAAAATAAATGTGACAGTCATAGGTTGTGTAACTCTTAACATTGTGCATCCTGCATGCATCTGAAACACAGCATGCATGCTATTAACACCCCTACTCACTGTATAACCGGTACCTTTAAAATGCTAGTTCTGGGTCACATGACTTTTTTGGTACTTACTGGAAAGTGTCCGCTACTAAAATATGAAGGGGTCAGAGTCCTTCCTCTCACTGATTGGTGATAAGTGACCTTCCAGAATTGCTGCTGTAAAGTCATGTGAAAATAGAATATAAAGCTGAGTGTAATGGAGCTGTTGCTGTGTATTGAAAGAAAACACACAGGGCTAGTTAATGTCAATAATTAACAGTATACTCCTCATCTGTATACATGCTGTAAGAAGGTCTTGCACTTCTTTTTTTAATCAGGAATTAGCTGTATTTTAGTCTGCAATAAAACCTTCAGTAAGGGTTAAGGTCATGTTGCTGAATGCTTTCTCAATACATACAGTATGAGCTAATGTGGTTTAGTCAGTCTTGATTGTTTTATATTTAGTACAGACATCTGTAAAACTCAAGAAAGGGCTCGTCCTCCATTTTCTATTTAATCCTTTTGAGTAATGATTTAGCGTGTGGATTGTTTATCCATTAAAATGAGGCATTAGATCCTAGTTGTAGTTCAAAGTTCTAATAGCTGTAATGCTGCTGGGAAAATGCAGATTTGTGATTAGTTGTGACCCTTTTACCAACAGGGGAGTTTTTCATAGTTAATTATAGTTTACAGAGCTTTCGAAACCAAGTGTGCTGTGAAATGGATAATCAAACATTTGTGAAGTAGAATAAGGAAGATTTACAAGAAAATATTACATTTATATTACAGGTCTAAAGTAAATTTACAGGAACTAATTTGGCTACACACACAATCCCTGCAAGCGCAAAACCCAAACCCACTGTGTGTGTGTGTGTGTGTGTGTGTGTGTGTGTGTGTGTGTGTGTGTGTGTAAATATATATATATATATATATATATATATATATAATTTGTATCAATAGGGGTGCTACTGGGTAGTGACCTAATGTATAGAAAGACAAAAAAAATATTCCCCAATGCTACATCCAATATGACAAATTATGAAGTTAAATACTATGTGTTATTATTCTCATAAGTAGGAGTCATTGGGCTGTTTCGATGATTTAGATTCCCTAAATGTACTGTATATATTGTTGAAAATCTTTATTCTATTCAATATGTATACATATACTTTTAGAATTTGTATTCATTACATTTGACTAGGCAGGGATTGAGCTTTAAAATTTGTCAGATGAAGGCTCCTGCTTTAGATTTTCCTGCTCTCAGTTCGCTGTTTGGATCATTGTTAACAGTGCAGACTAGGAGAACATCTCCACAAATTGTTTTTTTCAAAGCAGTGTTTGAAGAGAGCTACTGTAGGAGGCTGCAGAACCCTTTGACTTTTTACAATATTACTTTAGCCACTTCCTGCACTAAAAATAAATAATATATATATATATATATATATATATATATTTATTTGTGTGTGTGTGTGTGTGTATATATATATATATATATCTATATCTATATTTTTGAAACCATTGTATGTCCGTGTCTAGGGGCAATCTGGGGCAATCTGATTGGTCCGTCGGTCTGTCACTCAGCCTCCGGCCAATCAGATTGCTCCCTTGGCCCGCCCGCCCCCGCACACCTCTCATTGGTCACACTCACCAGCCACTGACACCGCTACCCACGGGCATCGCCGCACGCTCCTCGGTGCCACGCCTCACCTCTCCCCACTCCCCCTCACAGCAAACCCCAGCCTCCCCGGCGCCTCCAGCAACACTACCCACGAGCAGAGGCGCCGCCGCCTCACCTACAGGAGAGAACCCCCACATGCCTTCTGCAGCTCTCCGGGCTCAGCTCTCCGTGCAGCTCCCCCCCTCTCTCCTTCCACATGCCCTCTGTGCTCTCCGTGCAGCTCCCCCACCCCCTCTCTCCCTCCACATGCCCTCTGTGCTCTCCGTGCAGCTCACCCCCCCCTCTCTCCCTCCACATGCCCTCTGTGCTCTCCGTGCAGCTCACCCCCCCCCCGCTCTCTCCCTCCACATGCCCTCTGTGCTCTCCGTGCAGCTCCCCCCCTCTCTCCCTCCACATGCCCTCTGTGCTCTCCGTGCACTGTGCTCTCCGTGCAGCTCACCCCCCCCTCTCTCCCTCCACATGCCCTCTGTGCTCTCCGTACAGCTCCCCCCCTCTCTCCCTCCACATGCCCTCTGTGCTCTCCGTCCGGCTCCCGTCTGATCCCCGTCCCTCCCTAGCAGATGACTTGAGCTGGGGTGCGACTCCCCCGGGCTGCAGGAGGAAGCTGCTGCCGGCTGTATGCTGTAAGGTAAGCAGCTCCCCCCAACACACATTCCTTCCTCTCCGGCCTCATCCCTCCGTTCCTCCTCCAACACACACATACAAACACACACACACACACGTAGACACACACACACACACATGTAGACACACACACACACATGAAGACACACACACACATGTAGACACACACACACACACACACACATGTAGACACACACATGTAGACACACACGTAGACACACACACACGTAGACACACACACACATATGTAGACACACACACATGTAGACACACACACACATATAGACACACACACACATGTAGACACACACACATACACACACACACATGTAGACACACACACACACACACACATGTAGACACACACACACGTATACACACACGTATACACACACGTATACACACACACGTATACACACTCACACACACGTACACGTGTACACACTCACACACACACGTACACACACGTACACACACACACACATACACACACACACACACGTACAAACACGTACACACACACTTACAAACACACACACGTATACACACGCACACACACGTATACACACGCTCACACACGTATACACACGCTCACACACATGTATACACACACATGTATACACACACATGTATACACACACACACACACACATGTACACACACACACACGTATACACACACACACGCACTCACGTGTTTACACACACGTGTATACACACCCGTGTATGCACACACACATTATATACATATATCACACATGCGCGCGCGCGCACACACACACACACACACACACACACACACACACACACACACAGTATCCCCAGCACCACCACATCAGCACACCGGTATCCCCTGCCCCCCCAACACACCGGCATTCCGGCCCCCGCCATTCCCAGTACCCACACATCAGCACCTTCGCACCTCCCCCTTCGCACCTCCCCCTTTGCACCTCCCCCATCGCCACCCCCACATCAGCACCCCCACATCCGCATCCCCACATCAACACCAAACCCTCCCAAATCAGCACCCTGATACAATCACCATCAGTACAGCCACAGCAGCAGTACCACCGCACACCGCCATGGGCCGCGTGGACCACTCCCCACCCAACCACCCAAATGCCACCCCCACACCACAAACATCCCGGGCAACGCCGGGGCTCTCAGCTAGTATATATATATTTATTTGTGTGTGTGTGTATATATATTTGTGTGTGTGTGTATATTTATTTATTTATTTATGTGTGTGTGTGTATATATTTATTTGTGTGTGTGTGTATATTTATTTGTGTGTGTGTGTATATATATATATATATATATATATATATATATATACTCATGAGTTTTAATAATCGGGATCCAACATTTTCGTAGAGCGATGCTAAGACATTATAGCTCATCAGTCTTAATGAGTGACAATCCTTCTAAACCATGACTAATCTGTTTTTTAATGATTAATCTGCCTTTGTTTTTAGGGTGTGTATTATCATATTAATGAGTCAAGCAATATATTGTTATTTATAAAGTTTAGGGGTCCATGTTAAAATGGATGAGAAGTAAAGAGTGACTCACAGTGAGTGTTCATTTAATGTCATTACCCACAATCCCTATCTGCAGTGGAAGCAGTGTTTGCTAAGCGATAATGGGGAAAGACTAGGTGGCAGACATGTCTGAGAAACACAAATGCACCACAAGTGGTATTTTTATTTGCTGTACAGTGGGGTTTTTTTGACACTTTATTTTTTTTTGTTTTTTTTTTAAACCCATCACAACTTTTTTTAATGTCTGGCATCAATATAAAAGCTTTTGAAGTAAAACAATTTTTCAAAATGTCTTTGTTTAAATGTAGTGTAGAATGAGTGCCCTCTTGTGGCAGAATGAGACACCTGCTTTTGTAATGAGCTTGTTCCTTTTTTCCTTGCTTTTGATGCTAAATAAATTCACTGAACACAAGGACCTCATGACCACATGGCAATTGACACCTGTTGACTCTTAAACAGTTAAATGTATATATTTTTCATTGGTAGACATGCCAGCTTTTTCTCCATATATATTTCATTGGTAGACATGCCAGCTTTTTTACGCCATATATATTTCATTGGTAGACATGCCAGCTTTTTTGAGTATCATTCCAATAGTGGTGTGTATGCGGTAGTCTGTGTGTCTTAAAAAAAAAAAAAATATATATATATATATACTAGCTGATAAACCCGGCGTTGACCGGCATTGAATTTTCCCGCTCCCCACTCTCTCTCTCCCCCCATTGCCATCTCTCTCTCTCCATTGCCCTCTGTCTCTCTCCATTGCCCTCTGTCTCTCTCCATTGCCCTCTGTCTCTCTCCATTGCCCTCTGTCTCTCTCCATTGCCCTCTCTCCTCCCCCCCTTCCCCTTTCTCCCCCGTTAACAGCAATCGGGGCCCCCTTGCTCATGAATGTGGCCCCCCGTGTTATCAGCTGGGTTCCCCCCCCCCCCGTTCACAGCTCTGGGCCTCCCCCCCCCCCCCCTCACGTGTCCAATTCCCCGCCCTTCAGAGCTCAGTGGGTGGGTGAGTGACTGGGTGGGTGAGTGACTGGGTGGGTGAGTGACTGGGTGGGTGAGTGACTGGGTGGGTAGGTGAGTGACTGGGTGGGTAGGTGAGTGACTGGGTGGGTGGGTGGGTGACTGGGTGGGTGGGTGAGTGACTGAGTGGGTGAGTGACTGGGTGGGTGGGTGAGTGACCTTGAGTGACTGGGTGGGTGGGTGAGTGACTGGGTGGGTGGGTGAGTGACTGGGTGGGTGGGTGAGTGACTGTGTGGGTGGGTGAGTGACTGGGTGGGTGGGTGAGTGACTGGGTGGGTGGGTGAGTGACTGGGTGGGTGGGTGAGTGACTGGGTGGGTGGGTGAGTGACTGGGCGGTGGGTGAGTGACTGGGTGGGTGGGTGAGTGACTGGGTGAGTGAGTGAGTGACTGGGTGGGTGAGTGAGTGAGTAACTGGGTGGGTGAGTGAGTGAGTAACTGGGTGGGTGGGTTAGTGAGTGACTGGGTGGGTGAGTGAGTGGGTGGGTGAGTGGGTGTGTTATCTCTCCCCCCCCTGCATCTCTTCTTCCCCCCCCTGCATGTCTCCCCCCTCCCCTGAATGTCTCACCCCTCACCCCCCCCACTGTTTTTACTCCTACCCCCTTCCCTGGTTTATATGTTTGTGTCCCTAAGTCCATGTTATATGCTTCCTGCTATTACAATGAATCCCTCTATTATAACTTGCTAGCTCCACAATATACAACACAATATAATGAATATTACGGGCGGCCATTTTGTAATCGCAATTAACAGTGCATAGGGCCGCACGCCATTTTTTTGATGGTGATTTTGTTTTTTGAAGGCAGCAAGTTAAGGGCAAGTTAAGGGAGAGTGCAGGGCTACAGGGAGTGTCGGGAGCCGGTTGGGAGCGAGGGGGAGGAGCCTGAAGTTGGCGGCTGGGGCAGGAGGGCCGCGCCGCGCTTCCCCTCCGTCCGGGAGCCGGTTGGGAGCGGGGGGGGAGGAGCCTGAAGTTGGCGGCTGGGGCAGGAGGGCCGCGCCACGCTTCCCCTCTGTCCGGGAGCCGGTGCAGGGCGCGCACGTGAGGGTGAGTGTAATGGGGGGGCAGGGAGCCGGCGGGGAGATGAGCTGGGTGAAGAGGACAGAGAGAGAGTGTGAGTCAGTCAGTCAGTCGAGGCCGAGGGGAAGAGAGTGGCAGTTGGGTGACGTTATAGAGCCACCAATCTGATTGGCCACAGGCTGAGGACCAATCAGATTCACCACATCTAGCACCATACAAATTTCGAATTTATATATTAAGATATATATATATATAACATAACCTTGTTTTAAAAGCTCTTGGCAATATTTGTCATGTCAGCAACCTGCAATTGTTTCTTGTAGCATATGTGTTTAATGTAAGAAGCCTCGTTAAGTTGGATGCACAGTGTACAATATTTTGAAGACGGCATCTGATCTGGCAGTGAAGGCAGCTAAAGACTAGCATAAATATATACATCTCAATAATATATGTACATGCATCAAATAATTTTTTTGTGCTGCTGCTCCCTACAGCTGCTCTCCATTTTGCTTGCAGTCACATGTAGGAGAACCTAATTTTGGATTGTGGCAATTCATTTTTTATGCATACGTGCGTTTTTGCCCTCCTCTTAATGCCTTTATCTTCAAGCAGGGGAAACAAATGCCATGTTATCCTTATACAGTGATGTTACTGCTGTAATCTCACACCATCATTTTGTTTTCTTATATCAATATAAAAAGACTCAGTTGGTACCTGTTTAAACACCGGGGAGCAGTACCCAGCAGCTAAGGATTGAACGCAATGTGCACACACAGCTTTGCTCAACAGCAAAAATGTGTCTACAGTCCAACTAGTAACACTCTGACAGCCATGGATCTGCCACCTTGATCATTAGAAAAATAATATAAGACAGTAGAATATAATTACTTTCAAAATAACGTTGAACTTTATTTTAAACCTTAAATCCCCAGTCTGGGGTAGTGATATATTGCTGCGAGTGTTTCCTAATATGTGGACTTATGCCAAGTGGAAATATAGATTGTATCCCTAATGAATTAACCAGTGCTTAATGATGCGAGCCTTACAACATATAAAACCATTGTTACTTAACTAATCGGGAATGGGGGGGAATGCCATCCACCATTTAACGTATTTGCATCAGCATGTTGTAACCTTAACAGCCGACCTACTGGTATTAACTTGCACGCCCTCCCTAAAAGGGGAACTTACAAGCAAACGTATATGATGGTAATGTAAGTAGTAGCTTGAGTTCAACACTGATGGTGAAAGTGCGGTTTATGTTAACACACGTTAACTAAACTATATATAGTACTGCATGTTGCTCCACTCTCTTGCAGGAGGTAAGATGCACTTTCTCATTGTACGACAAGGTCTCTAGGTATAAAACACCTTAGGCTTTTACACAGATGTTGTAGTCTTCTTTGTTCCCCCAGATAACTAGGCACACACAGGCGCATGCCTCAGAATATCATAGAGTTTCCATTGCATTCGGTGGTAATATTGCTGAAATATACTGCGATATATTCCAGCATACTGTACCACAAAAGCGAGAACAGTGAAGCGTGCTTCATCTGTATCACGTTCTGTATCACGTTGTGTATCACGTTCAGTACCCTGTAGGTGCCTATCAGAAGTTTACATTTAATGTGAGTGTCCCGGTCATCTCTGGCAAGAGAATGTTTCATGAATCTACTGTTCTTTCTATGAGAAAGTACTTGACCATATTTATAATAGATAATAACTATCTGTGCATTATTTTAATGTCTACATCATGTCCCCACTGTGCCTATCTGTTTCTGAAGAGATTGCCTCCAGACATGAACATTTTACGCCAGGCTTGAGGCCTTATTTACTTATATGGTGCTATCAAAATCCCCAACTCTGCCCTTGGGACGTTTTTAAGCGTAGGCATCTGACTCACAAAGCTTGTTTTTTATTTGTGGTGCCTAAGGAAGATTAGGGACAATATTTACCAAGCGTGCCTATTCAAAAGGCACATTAAAATAAATGGCTCTGGAAGGTATCTTATGGAAAAGGACTGCTTAGTAAATATGGCCCTAAGTGACTTGTCACCATCCTTCTCTCTCCCTCCTCATTGCTATCTTGTACATTTCTGTAAGTTCTTATTATATTTTCTCATTATTTCTAGTAACCTGGATAATTTTTACATCATATTCACACACACATATACAGATATAAGAAATTTCCTCTTTTTAACTTTATATCTAGTGAAGGATATTGCCATAGCCACTTCTGATGTGTTGTTTGGTTTTTTTTTTCTTTCAGGTCCTTGAGTCAGGGAAGCACAAATTCAAACATGCTGGATGTTCAAGGCGGCGCACACAAGAAACGGGCCAGACGGAGCTCCCTCCTCAATGCCAAGAAGCTATATGAAGATGCGCAGATGGCCCGGAAGGTGAAACAGTACCTCTCCAACCAGAACGTGGAAACCGATGAGGAGAAGTTCCAGATCATGTCGCTGCAGTGTGAACCTGCCTACAGCACTTGTGAGTACTGCATATCACTGACTTTGCAATGGCACAGGGAAAGCGATTTGAATGAGAGCTCTGTGTGAAGCTGCATGTACTTGGCGTGATTGAAAGCTCTCATGAACAGGACCCTCATAACCGCTTCGTACAGTATCTGTGTGTGCATGTTTGTTCTCACTTGTATGAAACTGTTCATGTAGGTATAAATGCAGTACCAGATTCCTGCATCTATACCAGGGGTGAGCAAACTTTTTATGCCGAGCCCCCCTTTTCATCCATGAAATTTCTCGGGGCCCCCTCTGCCTGATCAAAATCACATGACGTCAGCACACGTGAGCTGGTTCAGCCAATGAGGACGAACCAGCTTTGTGACGCGTCCGCCACGCGTCTACAATCTCCTGCAGCCAACTTCACAAATCGCTTGGGCTGCAGGCGTGCGCGCAGGCAGTATACTGGTATTGGATCATTGTTTATTTTATTGTTTGCTGGCATCTGGAAATATATTTTTTTGTGGTGCACAAAGGCAATCCATTTGAGGGGGCATTCATCCACCTCTTTGCTACATCCCTTCCCTCTCCCGCATCCTTTTTTTTCCCTCCCCTTTTTCCTTCTCCCATTTGCTTTCCCCAGTGTCATCCACTCCTACATACCAGTTTTATGTATTATTTATTTATTCCCGTTTTAAATGTTGCCCAGGGATCCCCATAACCAAACTCAAGGGGGGGTACTGATGAATCTCCCCTGCTGATCAATACTCCGAAGTGACCCCCCTGACCCAAAGAACCCTCAGCCCCCCAAAACTCATCCTCCCAAGCCCCTCAATTCTGCCATCTCTGCCTGACCTTCATACCTCCGTTTAGCCATTGGGTCTCCCCCTCCCCCCCAGTGTCTCTCTCTCTCGCCTTCCCCCCAGTGCCTCTCTCTCACCTTCCCCCCAGTGTCTCTCTCTCACCTTCCCCCCAGTGTCTCTCTCTCACCTTCCCCCCAGTGTGTGTCTCTCTCTCTCACCTTCCCCCCAGTGTGTGTCTCTCTCTCACCTTCCCCCCAGTCTCTCTCTCTCTCTCTCTCTCTCTCACCATCCCCCCAGTGTTTCTCTCTCTCTCTCACCTTCCCCCCAGTCTCTCTCTCTCTCTCACCTTCCCCCCAGTGTGTGTGTCTCTCTCACCTTCCCCCCAGTGTCTGTCTCTCTCTCGCTCTCGCTCTCGCTCTCTCTCACCTTCCCCCCAGTGTCTCTCTCTCTCACCTTCCCCCATGTGTGTCTCTCTCTCTCTCACCTTCCCCCCAGTGTCTCTCTCTCTCACCTTCTCCCCAGTGTGTCTCTCTCTCTCACCTTCCCCCCAGTGTCTCTCCCTCTCTCCCCTTCCCCCCAACGTCTCTCTCCCCCTCCCCCCAATATGTCTCCCACCTCTCCATGTCTCTCCTTCCCCCCTCCCCTCAATATGTCTCCCACCTCTCCATGTCTCTCTCTCCCCCTCCCCCCAATATGTGACACACACACACACACACACACACACACACACACACACACACACACACACACACACACACACACACACACACACACACACACACACACACACACACACACACACACACACACACACTTTTACTAATAAGCCTGGTCCAGTCCCCCATGTGCGGCTGATAACTGGGACAGGAGGAGGAGAAGGCTGTCTGTGTGCAGGGAAAGCCCCGCCCCCGCTGCAGGCAGAGATCACACAGAAGCAGCCTCAGCACAAAGCGTGTGAGCTGCTTGGCCGCCCGTGCACAGCTCTGCCCGCCCCCAGGCTTCCCCGCCTGCAGCCTGCGCCCCCCCTAAATAATCTGGCGCCCCCCAGTTTGCGCACCGCTGATCTATACCACTAGAAGCATACAACAATTAAAACGTCATAGTGGACCAGCACTCAAAAAATAAATAAAAGAAAATGATAATTACGTTTTCTTTTTGATCTCACCAAATTTCTTCTTTAATGTATCAAAAGAAAGCCGCAATATAGAAAAAAAATCTCAGCGCACACAAGGGAAGGAAAAGTTAGCAGACACACACAGTTATATGTGCAAACGTGTGTGCCTGTTAACATTTCCTTCCTTTGTGTGTTCTGAGATTTTTTCTGTATTGCTGCATTCTTTTGATACATTAAATACGAAATTTGTTTTAATTTTTTGAGTGCTGATCCGGTATGTTAGCGCTTCACAAATAAACGATAATAATTACTTTAAAGGAGCAATCGAAGATGGCACATTTAAAAAAAATAATGCTTTTAGATATATAAAATTGAAACGGGGTTTCCAGAGCTGAACCCCTATTAATTTCAACTCCAGAGATCCCCTACTTCCGGAGATACCTCCGAACTTGGAGCCGGTAGCTGCTCTGGCTCAGCAAGCAGGGCTTTAAAGTTTGAAGCACACTCGTCACATGGGCCAATAGGAAGCCACACTGATGAAGAGTGTCATAATGTGAACCCTGGCAACCGGGGAGACCGGCTACCGGCACCTAATTCACAGGTAAGTATCTCCAGAAGTAGGGGGTTCAGCCCTGGAGACACCCTGCGCTATATATATATATATATATAGATAGATAGATATAGATATATCTACAATTGTGTGAAAAAGAAAGTACACCCTCTCGGCTGAACAACAACACATGACACTCCCCATCATCTGTTTCTCCTGCACGCCCATCATCTGTTCTTCCCGCATGCCCCATCATCTGTGCCCCCCTGCACGCCCGATCTGTTCCCTTCACACGCCCGATCATCTGTACCCCCCCTCACGCCCCATGTATATACCCCCCTCACACAGCTCCTATACACCCCTAGTATACTACTGCACCCTTCAAATAATAACCTGCAGTCCAGCAATGTAATAGCCCACATAATTTGGCAGCCACTCCTTACCTTTAATTTGAGAGTCTGCCTGCTGAGGGGGCCCTGCAAACCATACACGCACACCAGCCCGCCGAGTTCATTGACAGCTGTTCGCGGCGGACATTTCCCCCCCCCCCGCGATCCAAGTTATAACGCAGTCTCATTATGTGGCTTCTAGCACCGCGTTATAAAGGGGTTCCGCTGTGTGTGTGTGTGTGTGTGTGTGTGTATATATATATATATATATGTACAGTGTTCGACAAACCTATACATTTGCTCGCCCAGGGCGAGTGGATTTAAAATCGTGGCGAGCTCCTATTGGCCCAAGCAGCACACGTTTGGTACTAGGTGGCGAGTAGATTTTTTTGTGTGGCGAGTAGATTTTTTGGTGATTTGTCGACCACTGTATATGTATATATATTCGCAAAAAAGTCCACCGTCTTGGATTGCCTCTTGAAGCAAAGCTCTGGAATTTAAAAAAGAGTGAGTCTCAAATGGAGCCCCCAAAAATAGCCATAATGTAGTGCTGTCTAGCTCCCATCCAGCAGTGTCAATTCAACCAACAAAGAATGAAGATTGCAATTTAACACTGGTAAAAGGCCAGGTTGAGTTTTCTTTGGTTTGAATCGACAGGAGACCAATTTCATTTACAATGTAAGTGCGCCACCTAGTGAAAAATGCTGTTCATGACACCGTAAAGTTATGGTTGCCGAAACGTTTAGTATTTTCTTTTTCTCTTCCACAAATTATGAATGAGTTTCTCATTTCATTTATCTATGACTTCTGGAAATCAAGTATACTTTTATGTTTTCTAGTCATGTTAATACTTAGAACTTCACTTCTTCTAATAGTGGTTTGCAATCCTTTAAGACTGTACAGTTGTAGTTGGTAAAAAGTGACGACCGCTAATGATTAGAGAAGTGTGAAAGCTTTCGCCCAAGTCTGTGAACCACTCGTAGATGGCACTATATACATATACATACGCACGCACACATTGATGTGAAGCTGATTATTTTTCTGAATTTCACTTACCTGTGTTTGCCATACTTTAATGCTGATAAGTCCTTTCCTCTGTGGCTTTGTTTTTCATTGCAGTCAGTGCATGATGGGTAACACTGTAATACTGTATTTGCCCCATTATAAGGTGATTTTTTTTCAATAAAGTTGAGGTGAAAATCCATACTCCTTATAATCAGGCCCGCACATTGCGGAGACATACCAAGACAACAGCAGTATGCGCATGCGCTCCATTCGGTCCTGTGCATGCTACAAACACAGCAGCCGTCTACACCTGTGCTCAGGTGATCAAGGAGATCGCAGTTTTGGCTGTTTGATACTTGTGAGAGAAAAAAATGAGTGACCACACTGAAAGACGGGGAACATGAAAGGGCCAAATCAACAGAAGACTGCGAAGAACTTATGATGCCAATTTTAAAATGACGGTGGTCCATGTGGCAGAAGTCACAAACAGTGCAGCAGCTGAGGAATTTGACATAATTGAATAATGTGAGGCGATGGAGGATAAAATGGATGAACTCCTAAATGTACATTCTACAAGAAAAGCCCTTTAGAGGGCCTAGAAAGGGCCGTTATGAAGAACTTGATGTACATGTTCAGTACATTAATGAGACATGCGATAAAGGATTTCCCATAACAAGAGAAGTTATCCTGTTCAAAGGACGTAAAATTGCAAAAGATTTAAAGATACCAGAAACGCAATGTAACGCAAGCTTGGGATGGTGTAGGAAGATGATGCTACGAAAAGGGTTAACTTTGAGGCAACATACAACTTTGGCACAGAGGCTGCCTGAGGATTTCAGTGAAAAACTGATTTGATTTCAACACCATGTTAAAGCCATAAGGAAAATGCAAGTATATCCTTTAAGTTTCATGGGCAATGCAGATCAAACACCAGTTTTTTTTAAAATATATATATATATATACAGTGCTTGACAAATCACCCAAAAATCTACTCGCCGAACCAAAAAATCTACTCGCCACCTAGTCCCGCCCCCAACCCGCCCCTAGTCCCGCCCCCAATCCCGCCCCGCTTAAAAAATACATAAATAAAATAAATTCCTAGTAAGAACATTCGTTTTTGACATAAGTTTATTTATTGTATTACATTATACTACAATTAGTCCTGGTTACGTGTTTGTGTGTTTGTGTGTGTAAATGTCGGATTTAGAAAAAAAAGCCAGATGTGAATGACTAGTTTCCTGAACCCCTTAACCAGTGTCTGGATGCCCCCACTTCCCAATATTTAAAGCAGCAATCTCGTCTGGGCTCTTACCTGATCCGCAGTCCCTCAATGTCCATGTACCCTCATTCCGCAATGTTATACATTGGAGGGTAGGTGTTCCCTACCTGTCTTCTGGGTTGGGGGGGTTCCGATGTCTTCCATGTGAAGCTTGAGTCAGATCTGGAAGAAAGCAGTATAGGTTATTTCGGTGAAGTATAGGGCAGTTAAGATATATAGAGTAAATAAGAGATCCAGATCCAGAGTGTGAGACAGAGAGGGTGTGGGTGAGAGACAGAGAGAGTGGGTGAGAGAGTGTCGGTGAGAGACAGAGAGAGGTTGAGAGACAGAGAGAGGGTGAGAGAGAGAGGGTGAGGGAGAGAGAGCGAGACAGAGAAAGGGTGAGAGAGAGAGACAGAGAGTGTGAGAGAGAGAGGGGGTGAGAGATACATAGAGAGGGTGAGAGAGAGACAGAGAGAGGGGAGAGACAGAGAGAGGGGAGAGACAGAGAGAGGGGAGAGACAGAGAGAGGGGAGAGACAGAGAGAGGGGAGGAAC